>NW_027271412.1:385000-583330 GCF_040938485.1 Diadema antillarum
TGAATCCAGAGTACTAGGAATAGAAATGTTAAAGCATTTCCTTTTTCTTTTTCTTGTCTTTTTTTGTATCTGGCTGTTTTCTGTAAGTCATTGGGTGAAACTGTGCAAAAATATGACAAAATCCACTTCCATACAAATTACCACGGTCATATGCTGCTCATTGATAAACATGCCTTTGCCAAAAGTTTTGCAACAAAAGACACAAGTATCGACTAAACATGGATGCAAATCATCGCAGGTAAGGAAAAAGATGTTTGAAAAAAATCTGCTGAATGATTTAAGACCAATTTTTGTGTGGTTACACCTTAAGCACACTTTGAAAGCTATAGTCGAGATAATATGACAAGAACATCCTCTGAACGAATGTCCAAACTCATGAAACTTTTGTAGAGTAGCGTATGGATAATCATGATCTTGATGACTTCCCCCCCCCCTTGGCCCCCCCCCCCAAAAAAAAGAAAAGAAAGAAAAGTATTGCAACATAGACACAAGTATAAGCAGTAAACATGAGGGCAAATTACACGATATAATACATTAAATATCATGCAATCATAAGAATCTTTTTAACGATTCCTACTACATAATTTGAGACTTTGTTGTTGTGTACCTATTGAGCACACTTTGGAAGCTAAGTTGAGATTTTTATGTTCTATTCGATGCTACTTACAGTTGTTTTCTGTTGTGAGGCTTTATCTCACGAAAATGTGAGTTTAATGTAACACAATACTTTTGATCAATGCAAGAATATAAAACTGGGTGTAAGGATAATAATCATTAAGGTTGTGAATGGAATTCCAACAATTTTGCCCTTGAAATATTGGATGTAGAAATTACAATACAGTATTAAGTTCTGTAGCTCGTATTCGTATAATATCTGAAATTATATTCACGATGAAAATTTAAATAGATTTATGCGTAAATATAGCTATGCAAATCTTTAGTGAAATATATGTAATTATTCCTGAGTGGAACGTATTCTACATCAGTGATTCTCAGCAGTAAAATTAAGACCACAGACACCATCACTGGGTACATTTTACAGGTAGAGATATAAGCCTGTAGAGGCATTATGGCGGCCAATTTGCATTTAATCAAATGCGAATATATGCAGAAAATGTATAAAGGGAAGCTTAAAAGTTACTGCTTATATCATAATTGTATTCCCTGACCTAAAAAACCATAGGTTTAGACACCAGAATCTATTTTCTGCGGGTTTTATGTCCAGATATATAGCGACTTATTCCTGAGTGTACTACATTACTGATATACGAAGATACGGGCTTGCACAGACAATATGGCGGCCATTTTGTATGTAATTATATGCAAATATATGCAAAAACTATATAAAGGGATGCTTGAAAGTTGCTAAAGATAACATATTTGTATTCCTTGACCTAAAAAACATAGGATTAGACACCGGAATTTACTTTCTGTGGGTTATATATCCCGAGATATAGGCATAAATAGGTTGTATGGCGGCCATTTTGAATTTATGCAAATTAGACACTGATCCACCACTCAAATTTTAGGGAACTTTTCATATGTTATTTTAATAGCTATTCCGGGTCAAATGCAAGTGGAATCGTTTCTGTTGCAATTAGTTGTGGGTCATTTCATATTTTGACTGGACTATTATCGCCAGACGACAATCCGTGATGGGGGCGACAATCCGTGCCGCCAACGCCCGTCACGGATTGTCGCCCCGAGCAGGAGGCGACAATCCGTGTAGGGGCGACAATACGTGTCGCAACAAACGTAGCTGGTAATGATTTAAAATTCAATGAGCCCATTTTAACTTTAATATTTACACCTCTCCCCCCAAAAGAAAAGCCAAAACAAAAACAAGACGAACACCGTTCGTGAATGATTCGCACTTATGCCATTATTGACATCTTTGAAGTATGCTCCTATTTTCCATAATAGTCTCTTCAAAATGTATGCAAAGTAAATGGTAAAGAAGAAATAAAGAAGTTGCAGTGTCTTTCAAACTGTGCTTGTAGCTTATTTTAATTGCTCTGCCATGTGATTCCTTGATTACTCTTTATTTCTATGAACTCTAAATCATACTTAACGATATACAAGTAGATAGTTTACGATAGATTTCTTCCCAAAACATTGCATAATCATATAGTTTTCATAATTATGTTTCTGTCTAACTGTAAAATTGTGAGAAGTTTCATGCTACACTCGACAGTTATGACAGTGTTATCTCTCACCCTAATTACAGACTCGGCTTTGTCCAACACATAACATTCCTGTTATTGTAGACAATCTTCTCTTTTACTGCATGTTTTGATAATAACTGCAAAACTGCTGGCTAATGCACTCATGGAGCTCATACTAGCTTATATAATTCAAATCAATTCAATTCAATTTATTCGGCACAAAATAGATCAAAAGTACATTATGTACACAATGAAAACAAAAGCAATGTGTATAAACATACATGCACATATTATGGAAATTAATGCCGGGACCCCTTTGAAGCATCTGGTGCTTGTTGATTGGGCCCAAAACAAAATTATACAAAATACAGTTGCTAAATAGCATATTGTGCAAAAATTAAAATGAAAACAAAAAATACACACACACACACACAAAAAACTACACTATGCACACACACACACACCACATTCTCATCATACACACAGCGCACACCCAACACACTCATTCAATAGCAATGTCAGGATCAAAAAAGTGAAGAGTAGAAGGAATTTGGTAGCAAGCAGTCTACTCAGACATGGATAACAGTTTCTTAAAAGTATGTTGTTTGAATAATGTTTTGAAGCGAGAAAGTGTAGTGCTGGACTTGAGATCTGGACTAATTGAATTCCATTCATTTACACCTGTAAAACGAATTGAATGGGTTCTAACTGTTAAACGGGCTAATGGCATTCTTAGGCTATATTTTTCCCTATTAGGATAATCATGAATACACGAATTACATTTAAACGTATCATGAAACAAAATTGGGGGAATACCGTTATGATACTTTAACATAAACACTAATATATTAAATCGAACAAGTTCATGAATGGGTAGAATTTTTAACTTGACAAAGATTGGTAAACTTGAACTGCGAGAATTGCTCTTAGAAATCAATCTTATCGCACGCTTTTGTAACATATATAATTTCTCAACATGAGTTTTATAAGTCTTACCCCATATTTCATTACAATAATTAAAATGTGGCAATATTATTGCATTGTATATATAAAATAAAAATTTTCTAGGCACAAAATCTACCAAGTTAGATAACACTCTAACACATTTTGATATTCTCGAAGATAAATTATGTTTTCTAAGTGGTGCTTCCACTCAAGAGATTCATGAATAAAAATACCCAGAAAATCTATAATTTGAGTTCTTTCAATGATTACGTTTTCAATCTTAATCAAATCAGACTTTACAATTCTTTTTTGGAAGGAGATAAAACATTTTGTTTTTGTAAAATTCAAAAATAACTTATTACATTTAAACCATTCATTCAACATTTGTAAATCATTATTCAGGGTAAATATAAGTGTGTTTACATTTCTGTGAGAATATGATACTACAGTGTCATCAGCAAAAAGAGAAAATTTCAATATATCTGAACAATTTACAATATCATTAACATATACTAAAAATAACAATGGCCCCAGCACAGAGCCCTGAGGTACACCGATGTTTACCTCTCCTTGCATGGATTCGACACCATCAACCACCACATATTGTTTTCTATTCAACAAGTAGTTAGAAAACCATTGTAGGGGTAAACCCCTTATTGCATATGAACATAGCTTGTTAAAAGGATATGGTGGTTGATGGTGTCGAAAGCTTTTGAGAGATCCATAACACTCCACAACAAATATTACCTCTATCAATTTCTTGTAAAATATAATCAGTAACATATATCAAATTCAATGAGGTGGAATGATTTTTTCCGAAAACCACACTGTTCGGGAATTAAAATATTCTCCTTGGTAAGATAATCATAAGCCTATCATACATAAGTCTTTCAAGAAGTTTAGCAAAAATAGAAAGAAGAGCAACAGGTCTATAATTTTCAATATTCTGTGGATTATCTTTTTTAAACAGAGGAACTATTTTGGCAAGTTTAAATTAAGTTGGCGCAACACCAGTGCTCAATGACATAATAAAATATTACATAATGGATCAGCAGTGTACTGAATACAATCTTTAATGACTTGAGGAGATATATCATCTGGCCCACTGGCTTTTGATGTCTGAATTAAAGAAGATATTTTTATAACTTCATGAGGGGATGATGGTTTTACAAAAAAAGATGTATCATTTTGACATGACATAAACTCTTGAAATGAATGAGATGGGGTAGAAATCGACTTTGACAGTCTTTCGCCAATATTAATAAAATAAGAATTAAATTGATTTGCCATATCCTGTTTTGAAGAAAACCTTGAATTTTCGAAGCACATACTTTTGGGCATAATTTTTTTATAACTAAGATTTCATTAATTTGTCTCCATGTTTGTTTTTTTTAGATCACCCTGCGTTGACAAAGACATTTCATCATAATACTTATATTTTGAACAACGAATAGTATTTATGAGTTTATTTTTATACTTCTTATAACTAGATATATTATGTTTAACATCAGGATATTTAAGATTGGCCTTATATAATCTATTCTTAAGTTTTATGGATTTGAGTATGCCTTGAGTAATCCAAGGTTTCCTGCATTTATTTTTCTTTTCACGAATAATCTTTAAAGGAAAACATTCACAATATATCATATCAAATTTTTCAATGAACTTACTATAACTATCATTTGCATCTGAACACTCATTACAAAACGCCAATCAATAGACTCTAATTTACTCTTAAACAACAACAAATTTTCTTCATTAATAATTCTTTTCTTCACACATTTTTTCTTAACTGATTTATAATTGCATTGTCCAGCTTTCAATATGACATATATTGGAAAGTGATCAGAAAGATCATCATATATAATTCCATTAGAAATATTCTTATTGATAGTGTTAGTATAAATGTTGTCAATTAAGAACGCTCTGGTTGATGAAATACGAGTCGGTTTTGATATCAAAGGAAACACATTGAAAGGAAACAACATATCCAAAAGTTGTTTGTTTTACTATGACTTTCATAATTCAATAAATCAATATTAAAATCACCTATCAAATAAAATTCCTTCTTTTCACTTTCCAATTTTTCTACAATATCATTCAATTGAGAAATGAAATCCACAATATCGGTACTTGGAGGACGATAAATACATGCTACAATAAAAAAGTTGTTATTTTGAGTAAGTTCAATAAAAAGCATTTCATAATTGTCTGTAATACATGACAAATCATTTCGTATAACATATTGATATTCATCTTTTACATACAAAGCAACTCCACCACCAACTTTACCTGGAGGTCTACATATAGAAACAAGAGAATAAATATCGATATCATACATATTATGGTTTGTTTTTGAAGAAAACCAGGTTTCAGATACTGCCATAATGCTAAAACTGAAGTCTAATGTAGCAAGAAGGGTATTAAATTGATCAAAGTTTTTATGCAGACTTCTTGCATTGATATGAAAAAAAAAGACAGGTCAGAGTCAATATGTGCATGCTTGGCATGAAAGTCCTCACTGAAAATATACTTACAATCAACATCAGGAAAATTGGAAATAATTTCTTGACTATCATCAATATTGAGTGATTGTAGGTCCCTTGCATAACTATTATAGTAAAGCTGACAAAATATGCACAGCGTACACAGGACCTAAATGAACGAAGAGATAGACTACATATTAACATAAATCGTGTCAGATCAAGATGATATGTCTTTATATCTGGTCGTACAATGTACTTGGATAATATTGAGAACTTTAGGCTTAGAATAATACGTTGACTCACACCTGCCGGAGTAGTTAGATTCTAATAGAGATATAATTTATAATATATGTAATTACAGTACACTTCGAGTCGGTTTCCACATTTGAGAAGAGAAAAATATAAAATGCAGTACACTGTAACGCAAAACAAAAAAAAAAAATAGCACAGACAATGACGTTTTGAGGACACTTCACATATCCTGTTTTTTTTTAAAATCTAATCAATGGATGAAATCCGACCGGTAAAAGTGGTGTTCAAGACTATTTCATCCTCAGCTTTTTTATCTCCGTGTATATAGAATATAGTTTCATTACTACAAAACAAATGCAACGACAAAAAAAAAAAAACATTCTCAATCGCAGATTCCTTTGTCCCATTGTAAGTTTCAGACTCTGATTGCAATTACAAAAACCGAATGCGAAAGTTCGTTAGTCCGAAAATGTTATGAGTTCGTTATTCCGAAGGTTCTTTAGTCCGAAAGTGAAATAATAAGGTTCGTAAGTTCACACTCTATTTGTAACCTTGCCTATATACGAACCTTATTTTATTTTGGGATTAACGAACATTCGGAATGATCAACCTTCGGAATGACGCCACAAAAATGTTGGGATCAATGAACATCTATGTATAGGAAATTTATGTGTTTCGGGATAACGAACCTTCGGAATAACGAAAGTCTGCATTCACCTCTGTCTAGGAAGGCCTTTAAATGAGAGATACAATGTTACAAAACATACATGCAAATAAATCATTACACAAATAGATAGAATAGTACAGAAATAAGTTTATATATATAACATACACACCACACACAGTCAATAAGTGAAACAATTATTCACACTCCTCAGTATCCTTTCAACGTATGGTTCTTCATATAATGATGAAGGATTATACTGGTGGCGCGTATGGCATAGGCATTCGAATTCTATATTTCGCATTCGAAACCTCTATTGTTAAATTAAGACATCCCCCCAAAGGCTATCCCAAATCCAACCTAACTCTGGGGCTAGTCATCCGCATCATCAAGCAACGGCATTACCTTATAACGCACCGGTCTGAACCAAAATTTAGACCAATAGGTGAAAAACAAATACACCATTGCAATGCCCAAGTATAGCAGTACATTCCGCATTCCCTTGTGGGAGAACAATAAAAAGTATCGGAGGATGTGAATTGCGTCGTTGGTGAATGTAGATGTATACTGTATTAAACGTGATATGTGTTCATATTCTGTTGTACTGACGTTTACTTTGCTTTTTTTCTTCGCGTATTCCTCCACTAAACAACAACAACAAACAACCAAAAACACAAAACAACAACCCACAAAAAATCTTATCTTCAAACTCTGAAAATTCACACTAACTCTGTGAACTTCAACTGCATATACGTTCAATGTATGACATTACACAACATGAACATTACTGTATTATGTAATGCCAAAAGGAGAACACTGAAACATTCACATCTATAGATTATAAATGAATGCTAACATGGTGTAATAAAAAGGAAGACGAAATACTGTATAAGACATCCCCGAGCTTTGTCTGGATCTAATTCTAGTCGTCTGCAGTGGAGTTTGGTATACCATTGTGTTTTTTTGAGTGCCAGAATATTGCGTATTGTAATTAACGGAGAATCCGCTTTCTCATTATATCAATTTCACAGCGGAATATTATCGCATGTTTTTCCCACAAAAAAAAAAAAAAAAAAATCATTGCGCGATATTGGGAAAGCCATACACGTGTAGCTCCCCTCGCAATTATACAAGTGCCCATGATCGTAATGGTCACATCCGGCATGATACGTAGAACTGTCAACTAATCTTATTCATCTATATATATCTATGATTTAAAATAGATATATAAGTTTCAAGAGTGTCTTGACATACTTTTTGCACTTCGATCATTTAACGAAGTATATGCAATAAATCATGAAGGTTAGCAATTCCTTTAAATATAACATGAAAGATGTACAGCGTATAGAGAATGAAAAACAATCTATACAAATTGAGGACTCGGGGAAAATTATGAAATGTGAATGATATTTCCTAAAACCTGTTTTAACGAGGCAAAAATATGCGACAATTACAATCACTTTTCATGAGTTTTGAAAAAAGAATCGAACCCAGATGCCTTTTGATTATTGCCAACATAATAACACACAGTACTGGTAAATTGAGGGAAACTGTTGTCGAGTTTCAAAACAAAACAAAAAAGTATCTTCAATGTTGCAAATTACTTCATTAACATCTTGAAATTTTCGCTACTCACGTCACTTACAATTCCGTGAAACTACCTTTACAATCTATAAAATATGAAATATGCAGAAAATGACATATAGGAGAAAATATTGATTTGCATGTCCGCATCTTTGTTAAAACGTTTAACATAACTTTTTGAACAAAATAGTTAGTTCAGAAAGTATACTCTAAGACTGAGACATGCCAAAACTGATCTATTCTTAAATTTCATCAAAATTCGTTGGTGACTTTCCAAGTATAATAGTATTGTCGATAGATAGACAGTCAACCAAACAATCATTGGTAAACTCATCGGTAAAAAACAAACAAACAAACAAATCCTCTTGGTGGAGGCATAGATCATAGTATTACCCCGGTCATGACGTTATCAGCAGTAGTTCAACCCAAAACAAGCTATGAATGTTCTGCTTCTGAATTTTGTTCTGTTTTTGCTCTTGTCATAGATGGTTGCAGATCACTAGCCCCAGGGATCTCCCTGCAAATATGAAGTTTGCTACCGTTCAAGATTACCAACGTGCCAGGCCTCGGCAACACGCATCTCGGGCGATATCGATATAACCAAGATGTGGAGAATTCGATGAGATTTGGTTGGACTACAGTTCCATCAGAGGAGAGTACGCCAACCTTTCCTGTGGAGCCCTGCTCTTGTTCACCTGCATAAACGACATAAATCATGTTGTCTGCACCGATGTGACAGTTGATATTCCGACTCCAACTCGCCAGGGATAGAATCTTCTTGATCACTCCTGACGACTGATAGAACCAGGATATCTCCGTATGTCCCGATTTGATGACAATTTCCCCATTCTCAAGTGAGTCGAAACTCTGTATCATCCTCGCCTCGATATCGCTGATCGTACGGCATATCGCCCCCGTCTTGGCATCAATTACGTAGACCACACCATGAACGTGGTCGGCGGCTAGGAGTCTCCCTCTGCCATCAACACTTAGGTAAGCGTGGTGTGAGCCATCATTAGGTAAATCTTGGAGTTCAACTTTTTCGTTATCCATGCTGCAGATATAGATCTTTCCATGCTTGTAATCGCTGTATGCAAAGCGGTCATTGTCTAAAAATACCGCGTCAAAGATACCTCGATTTTTGTCGGCGACCATCAGTGGACTGATTGCGCCACTTTCCACATCAACTTTGTAGAGGCCCTGACCAGGTCCGTCGCGAATTGCAATCGCTTGCTGATTAATACGGCACACCAGGAAAGGTTCTTCAATGTCATCAGGTACTTTGATCATTTTCACCATCTCGAACGATCGTTTGGTTCCATCCAGATAGCCCACGGCACACTCTCCGTCTTCTTTCTTCAAATGGACCTTTTTAGCCATAGATGTCAACAATGCTGGAAGATCTTTGTCAGTGGAGGGAATCATTGCAACAACTGTCGAGTCTGGCTTCTGTAGCCTATAATGGAAAACTTTGCTGTCACAGTAATTCAATAGGGACTTCGCATCTGAATCTTCAGCATTGATTGTATTCAGTGAGAAATTGGTTGCTTCCCTGGCCTGGAATATCCTGTGTTGAACGCGACATTTCATGTCCTGTAGTTCTGCTGACAAAGCGATGTTTTTCTTCTCCAAGTCGAACTTTACATTATCAACCTGTGCATTAACGTGTGCAATCAATGACTCTCTCTTCTCTATAATTTTGTCGATTTCTTCTTCTGCTACCTCGCAGGCCACGTCAATCGCTGACTTCCTTTTCTTCTCAGCATTCATCACTTTTTTAGCAAATGTTGTTGCCAAATCATTCTCAAGAGTATCGAAGTGCTCATCAACATCTTTGGAACATTTCATCAGCGTTTCTAGAAAGCTTAGATTTTCAGATTTTAAGTCTGACATCTTCTTTAAATCTCTCTTGATTGTCTGTTTTTTATGGGCAAAGAACTTCAGAATATCAGCAAGTTCATGTCGCACATGAGTAGTCACAGCACAGATATGGCACATAGCAACCTGACAGTCTTTGCAATACAGTTCTACCTCCTTCTCGTTATGCTCTGGACAAGGCCGTTTTACTTTTCCTGTTGCCGATACGTCCCCGAGAATGGCAAGGGAATTGCGCTCTGCGCAGGTCTTGCAAAGATGTCGTTGCTCAACTACTTTGTAGCCTTGAGTGGCGTCTTCCGGGGTGCTTTCTTCGCTGTTTCCACATTCTTCACACTTCAGTCCTAGACTGTCAAACAGGGCCGCCATGTTTTCAAAACGATCGAACAATGAAGTGTTTTATATTTACAATGTAACTCACCTCAGTTTAGGCTTGCTGTTTTCTTTTTTTCTTAAAAAAAAACTAATTTAACCGAATAAAATGGATGCGTGGACGTAGTATTGATGAAGCAGTCAATGTGATGGCAGGCCTTCGTCCTGGTTCGTCTTGTATAAAAGAAAAGAGGAAGATATGGATAGGCTTATCATCTCGGAGAAACGAATTTTTGTCAGTTATGGCGTCTCGACAAAGTGAACAGATCTGCTTTGGGATAAAGCTGTAATTGTTCAGAGCCCTTGCTCAGAGCCTGTCCAACCGAGCGTTCCTCACCGAAACACAAAGATTCCCTTCTATTTATGATAATTGGAACAGTAGGTACATCATTCAGAATGGCTACGGGGTCCAAAGTCCACGACTCCGTCAAGGATGATTCTGGGACGTTCGTTTTATCAATTCATTAATGGCAGCCAACCACGACCAAATTTCTGTGGACTATTCAACATGTTTATCGAATTTCATTTTTTTCTTGGCATTCGACATGTTTGATGTGACGAAATTTCCGCCTATACAGATGTACTTTACTGTGAGGACTTTGCTTCTGCGATATGATTGTACGAAGATTGTGCACTTTTTACACTCCATTCCAGAGATGTGCAATGGGGGTTGCTGCTCAGAGGTCGTAGAAGGAACACTATACATGTATACGGTTTCAGCTAACCTGAGATCAAATCCTTACACTCTCAAACATCCAATGATAGAATAATACTATTTTAAAACTAATTTGTATTTTCTGGCACTTATCATACATTGCTGATTTGTGATAAGATCTGAGAGAAAAAAAGGTGTTATTATATAAGCGCGTAACGACGTCGTAATGGTAGTAAATAATGTACTAGTTCACTGATGGATTTTTTTTTTATTCTTTTGTCTCTGGTGATGAAGTTAGTCAACCAAACTGTCGAATTAGCAGTTGACGGTCCTAAGTTGGAGCTAGACATCGCTACCCTAACCATAGCAATACAGCTGGTTTTCCGTCAGCAGTATTGAGCTAGTCAAAAGGTAATCCAAAAGCCTCTAGCCAAATACGGAAATACAACCAAAATACTGAAAGGAAACCAAGCCAAATCAAACTAAATATACGAGTATGTAGACTTAAACAATGTATGAGTTTCGTTTTATAAGATAAAGAAGACCTGATTTCCTTTTTTTTTTCTTGTTGACTAAGTATACTTAAAACATGATAGTCCTCTATTTCCCCTTGATCGTTGTGTAAAATTCAATTAGAATGTGATCAATACCACAGTATAGAATGCAGTTCCTGTTAAATTGATATGGAAACCCACATTTTGTTAAGCATGTCGCGTGAGCCTATAGGGTCTATAAGGCTTACGCACAATGACGAACACTAAAGGCGGCATCTGGTTAATTTCGGGTATAGCGTTTATCACCATACTAGTACGTCACGATAGAGATCGGAATCTACCCGTCCATGGGAAATGCAGGACCTTAATCTCTCTGGTATCTGGCTCTTTATGTGTCTGTTTGTAACTTATCTTGTTAGTCTACCGTCTCCTTATTTTATATGTCTTTTCATAGAGCATGGGATAAAGCATATGCCTTAGAGTTTCACAAGCATTTGACATTAGATATAATTATTACAATAGCGTCACTCCCTCAGTCCTTTCAGCTGGAATATGAGCTGTTGTACACCTGGTCATGTATACAATGAATATGTATACAGAAAAAAAGATAGTTCGATTAAAATGCGAGTATCACAGTCACCCAACTATTCGTGACGTAATTCTTAGCAAAGTTATTTCAAGATTGAACTCACATAATGGGCAGACTTCATCATGAGCTGACAGTGTTTGTCATTTCGAATGGGCATGGTCTCTGCTTTTCACAACAGACTGCTGTTGTTGAGCGTAAATCTGTCAGTCCAGTTACAGACTGTATAGGCATCGGATAGTTTGTTGGCATGTCTCTCACTTTCTCCGAATATTACAACGTATATAAATGCATTTACATTCAACAAACAAATGACTGATCTGCGTCTGCCAACCAAGTTTGTCTTTCCGAAGTGACAACCAACTGCCGACAAGTGATTTCAGAGGTCGTATCGAGTAGTCGGCGACCATTCTTTGCCAATGTGTGACCAGGGCCTCAGCGCCTGGGATTGGAAGCGGCAAGAGAACACGAAACAGTTGAAATAAAAATCAATATTTAAAATTAAACACAATTAATAAGAGACCAACTCATTTAACATTGTCTTTGAGTGTACAATAAACAAGATACAATGTACTCATGGTTTGCGTGTTTTCATTTATTTATTTATTTTATCCTTTTTTTTCTAAAAGCAGGGTTGTCCCGTTCAGAGCCACGAAGGCCTGCTTTGTAAGGGAGCTCTGCTTCAAGTACAAAAGTTACAAAATCAAATTCGGATTTACAAATGATATCGAGTAACATAATCAACAAAAGAAAAATAAATCAAAAACATATAATGGAAACATATACAACATGATACAAGTGGTGGTCATACGAAATAATTATTGAATTAAAAGATAGACTGGTGAAGCCGGAGGAGTTTCTTAAAAATTTGTAATGAAGGGGAAAGTGGTAATGAATTGTACATTTTACTGGCAGAGTATGAGAAAGAACGTTTTTAATTGTCTGCTTTTGTCTTAGGTAAGTATAAATGATTCGTTAGTACATCTCTTGTAAGATATTATGACGTCACGTGGAGATACAAGTCTACAAAGGTAAGGTGGTCTATATCATTGACTATTCTATGGGCCAATATACACTACTGATATTAATCTCTTTTCAATGGATTGCAATGGATTTTGTTTTACTCTCTGATCTTTCTCATTCTCTCTATCGAAAAGTATAGTTTCAGTATAATTCCTTTTGAAAACAAACAAAAAATGACAAAAAGTCTGAAACGAATACTCACCCAAATTAGGTATGCACGTTTGAATAGTTTGATAAATCATTATCAAAGAAAAAAATATAACTTCCAATACCACTGCAATGAAAAATATTTTGGAAATATGCTTGCTGTGGACGACGAAATAACAGATCATATATAGTTCTATCAGTACGTCTTTACTAATTACCTATAAAAAGACTATACTTTTAGACAACCTATCGCTAGAGTTACCTTGGTAAACACAGACACTTCGTCTACAACTACCGTATCATCTGAAATGTACATACAGCATTTTGATTTTGATTTTGATTTGATTTCGATTTTATTGGTTCCTGCATTATATCATTGCTCATGCAGATACATACACATATATCATATATATTGATGGTACCATACATATAAATGCATACATATAAATGGATATACATCAACGTTAGTTGCTAACAAAGTAAGTTTCTTCATTACCTATCGAATATACGGCAATACAGTTTCTTCATTGCCTTTACAATGTACAACAGAACATATCAGTGATGCAATGAATAACGCAGAAGGGCTACAGCTTAAGCATTGCTTGATTTGCATGCAGCCCTCGTACATAATACATAACATACAGGAAAATAGGGGGAGGGATGACTTGCACAGAGATATGATAGGAGAAAGGAGAGAGGAGAGGTCTGTCTGCTTTCGCTAATACACAAAATTAAATCACCTGGATCACTGAATAGTAAAGCATCGCAAAGTATTTTCTCACCGAGGTACAGGTGAACAGTTACAGGTCATGATCGGTTGCATAACATTACGCAATAAATTCAGAACGGCGATAATTCCACGAGGGAATTTCATATACAATACAATACAATTGCAATGACATTATACATGTTATAAGGTCACTGATATCCAGAGAGCAGCATTGTCTTTACAGCTTTCTTAGAAGAATACATAGACTTTAAGGTTCGAATTTCTGAAGGAAGAGAGTTCCAAATATCAGGTCCAGTGTGTCTGATAGATTTTAGAGCCATCACCGTTTTAAGATTTTGTAGATGAAATTTATCAGATTGCCTTGTGGGATAAGAATATATATCCTTGTTTAAGTGAAATAATGAGAAAAAAGAAGATGGCAACTGACCGTTTTGAAGAGCATATTATAAAAAGTGAACTATCTTAAAGTTTCCCCTTGTCTTCAAAGCTGCTACATTGAGGGGATTAGAAAAAATGACAGATTGATCAGCAAGCCATCTACGAGAAAAGTAAATACAAGTAGTAGAAAATACAAAATGTCATTGTCATTATAAACGTCAATATTGAGTGACATAATATAAATGGTTTAGTTTGGTTCATATCTTGGCCTTACCCGTTTTTATTTTGTTATTGCGAAAGTTCGTTAGTCCGAAAATGTTAGGAGGTCGTTATTCCGAAGGTTTTTTAGTCCGAAAGTGAAATAATACGGTTCGTTAGTTCACACTCTCTTTGTATCTGCCTATCTTCGAACCTTATTTGATTTTGGGATTAACGAACATTCGGAAGGATCAACCTCCGGAATGACGCCACAATTAATGTTGGGATCAATGAACAACTATGTAGGCTACAGGGAATTTGTGGGTTTCGGGATAACAAACCTTCGGAATAGCGAACGTCTCCATTCACCTCGGTCTAGGAAGGCCTATAAATGAGAGTTACAATGTTACAAAACATACATGCATATAAATCATCGCACAATTAGATAAAATTATACAGAAATAAATGTTTATATATCTTATATATATATATATATATATATATATATACATACAATACTAGTACACAGTCAATAAGTGAAACAATTATTATTCACACTCCTCAGTAGAATCTTAAATATGGCTTTTCATATATGATGAAGGATTATACTGGTGGCGCGTATGGTATAGGCGGCCGAATTCTATATATTCGAAACCTCTATTGTTAAATTAAGACATACATGTATTTTCCCTCCCAAAGGCTATCCCAAATCCAACTTAACTCAGAGGCTAGTCATCCGTATCATGCTCAAGCAACGTCATTACACAAAGCTCCGGTATGAACCACGCTCCCAGCGTGCCGCCCCCTCATTTCAAAAAGGAAATAGACAGTCAAGGAAAACCACAAAGAGAGAAACCTCAATGTTCACATTGCAATGTTCACATTTCAATGTTGACCGAGTCCAACCATAATTTAGACCAATAAGTGACAAACAAAAAAAATACACCATTGCAATGTCCAAATAGTACTGCTTTCCCTCGTGGGAAAACAATAAGAAGTGCCGGAGGATGTGAATTGCTTCGTTGGTAAATGTAAATGTATATTAAACGTGATATGTATTCATATACATTCTGTTGTACTAACGTTTACTTTACTTTTGGTCTTCGCGTATTCCACCACTGAAAACAAAGAAACAAAAAATCTCATCTTAAGCACTCTGAAAATTCGCACTTACTCTGTGTACCTTAACTGTATGTACTTGCAACGTAAGACATTACCAGACATGAACATTATTATGTAATGGCAAAATCAAAACATGGAAGCATTCATATTATAAATTACAAATTCATGCTAACATGGCGTAATAAAAGGCAACACAGGTTTTGAAAAACAAGCACTAGAATAACTATGCAATTAATGAGATTGCCAACATTAAAAACATTAGGGGAAGCTCCATGGGCGGTAAAAGTGATTTGAGCCATTGGAAATGGTCAATTTTGCAAATAACCCCCTCCAGTCACAGAATAAGACAAAATTTCCCTCTGAAAATATGAGATGTACTATATGTGAAATTAGAAACTCAAAGCAAAACGAAATACGATAACTGTATAAGACATCCACGAGCTTTTCTCTTATTCTAGTTGTCTGCAGTGGAGTTTGGTATTTGGGTACCAGAATATTGCGTATTGTAATTAATGGAGAATCCGCTTTCTCATTAAACCAATTTCACAGTGAAATATCATCACATGTGTTCCCACTAAAAAATGTCATTGCGTGATATTGGAAAAGCTGTACACGAATAACTCCCCTCGCAGTTTTCCAAGTGCCCACGATCATAATGATCACATCCGGCATGAAACTAAACAGAACTGTCAACTAATCTGTAGATCTAAAGATTTACAATAGATATATAAGAGTGAGTTAACATCATTATATTCTTTGCAGTTCGGTCATTTTAAAGAAGTATATGCAATAAATCATGAAATTTAACAATTCCTTAAATAAATTACATAAAGATGGACAGCGTAGAGAAGGGAAAACAATCTATAGAAATTAAATAGTTGAGGACTCTGGAGAAAATTATGAAATATCAGTATTTTCCACCATTGGTTTTAAAGAGGCAAAAATATATTACACAGTTAAAATCACTTTTCATGAGTTTTGAGAAGAAAAAAAAATCAAACCAAGATGCCTTTTGTTTATTTCAAGCTTAACATATAGTACTGATAAATTGAGGGAAACTGTTGTTTAGTTTAAAAACGAAACAAAGTATCTTCAATGTTTCAAATCAGTTCATTAACATCTTTGAATTTTCACTACTCGCGTCAATTACAATTCCATGAAACTACCCTTACAATCTATAGAATATGAAATATGTAAAAAGTACATTACCATTGTGCATAGAATATGTAATGTGTAGAAAATGAGATATGAGAGAAAATATTGATTTGTAAGCCAACATCTTTGTTAAAACGTTTAACCTAACGATTGAATAGATAATTAGTTCTGATAGTATATATACTCTAAAACTGAGATATGTTTCCCTCGGGTAGAAAAATGATGAATTATCTTTGAATGTAATAAGAAAACTAAGACTCACTATGCTAGAATACACCACAATATACACATTTATTTAGCAATACGTATCTCACCTCTTCCTGAACGTATTTCCTTGGGTGATATCACTCTTGGGAAAGTCACTATCATTCCTTTCTTTTTTTTTTTCTTTCTTTTTTTTTTTTTGGAGTGGGGGAGGTGAACAACAATGGAAAATATTTGCTGCTTTGAAATATATATATATAGATGGATAGATAGAATAACTTTGAATAGTACAAAACATGATTACAAATCCTTTTTTCGATCAACTCTAATTATATTGTAGCAAGCTATGATTTTCATATACTTGAATTAATATAGCCTAGGAGAAAACAGCGAAACATTTAAAACATAATTTTTCTGAGTACAATTTTGAAGGATCTAGATTTAGACGATCACTTTCAATTCATGAACAATTCGATAACACAAGATTTTTACCCAACGAATTTTCTAATACATTTTGCAAAACAGGTCAGCGCATAATCACCCCACCAGACATACCAACATATTTCACCTACCTATAGCACATCATTTGCTAACAAAACTTTCACCACGTTGCCCATTCTTCGCTCGATAGGAGCATCAAGAAGCCATAAAGTTCACAACTTTGAAAAGAAAATTGAAAGTTAACTTAGTACTTTAACAGAATTTAAAAAAAAGAAAAAAGTTTGTATTCCCATTTTTAATGCAATTCCGTTTTCAATTCTGTTACGTATCTCCATTTCTTCGACATCTTCGTAGCAAGCGCATGAATCACAATAGTCCCATTAGTAATATTCGTAGTATTTCTTGTTTCACTCTATAAGAAGTACACGCAGTGAGAGCTCCTCCAATAGTCTACTCTTGCAATACTTCCAATGTTAATATTCCAGTATTTGTTTAATTGAATGTGTATGTAATTTGGAGAGAAAACAACGAACTAGAGATTAACTCAAAGTAAAAATTCATTTATTCTTTTTTGAATACTCAGCCTCTGGCTCATGACCTGGATCACTATAAAAAGATTAAAAACCTTTCCATTTACCAAAACTGATCTGTCCTTAAATTTCATCAAAATTCGTTGGTGACTTTCCAAGTATATTGTCGATAGACAGACAATCAAACTTACAGTCATCAGCAAAATCATCCTTAAAAAAACACAAACAAACAAAACCTCTTGGAGGCATAGATAGTATTACATGTACCACGGTCATGACGTTATCAGCAGTAGTTCAACCCCAAACAACTATAAATGTCGTGCTTCCGTATTTTGTTCTGTTTTTGCTCTTGTCCAAGAGGGTTGCAGATCACAAGTCCCAGGGATCTCCCTGCAAATATGAAATTTGGTACCGTTAAAGATTACCAACATGCCAGGCCTCGGCAACGCGCATCACGGGCGATATCGATGTAACCAAGATGCGGAGAATTCGATGAGATTTGATTGGACTACGGTTCTATCCGAGGAGACTACACCATGCAACCTCTCCTGTGGAGCCCTGCTCTTGTTCACCTGCATAACGACATAAATCATGTTGTCTGTACCGACGTGACAGTTGATATTCCGATTCCAACTCGTACGGGATAGAATCCTCTTGATCACTCCCGATGACTGATGGAACCAGGAGATCTCGGCATGCCCCGATTTGATGACAATTTCCCCATTCTCAAGTGAGTCGAAACTCTGTATCATCCTCGCCTCGATATCGCTGATCGTACGGCATATCGCCCCCGTCTTGGCATCAATTACGTAGATCACACCATGAACGTGGTCGGCGGCTAGGAGTCTCCCTCTGTCATCAACACATAGGTAAGCGTAGCGTGAGCCATCATTAGGTAAATCTTGGAGTTCAACTTTTTCGTTATCCATGCTGTAGATATAGATCTTTCCACGTTTGTAATCGCTATATGCAAAGAGGTCACTGCCTAGAAATGTTGCGTCAAAGATACCTCAGCTTTTGACGGCGACCATCAGTGGATTAATTGCGCCACTTTCCACATCAACTTTGTAGAGGCCCTGACCAGGTCCGTCGCGAATTGCAATCGTTTGCTGATTAACACGGCACATCAGGAAAGGTTCTCCAATATCATCAGGTACTTTGATCGCTTTTACCATCTCGAACGATCGTTTGGTTCCATCCAGAGAGCCCACGGTACACTCTCCATCTTCTTTCTTCAAATGGACCTTTTCAGCCAGAGATGTAAACAATGCTGGAAGATCTTCGTCAGTGGATGGACTCATTGCGATCAATGACGAGTCTGGCTTCTGCAGCATATCATGGAAAACTTTGCTGTCACAGTAGGTCAATAGGGACTTTGCGTCTGAATCTTCAGCATCGATTATGTTTAGTGAGAACTCGGTTGCTTCCCGGGCCTGTGATATCCTGCGGTGAAGACGGCATTTCATGTCCAGCACTTCAGCTGACACAGCGTTGTTTTTCTTGTGTAATTGGGACTTAACATTGTTCAGCCATGTATTAATGTTTGCAATCATTAACTCTCTCTCTTCTGTATGATTTTATCAATTTCCTCTTCTGCTCGTTCGCAGGCTTTTTCAATCTCTGCTTTCATTTTAGTCTCGGCATCCATCAATTTTGCAGCAAATGTATTTGACAATTCATTTTCAAGATTATCGAAATGCTCATCGACATCATTGGAAAATTTCGTCAGGGTTTCTAAGAAGCTTAGTTCCTGAGATTTTAACTCGGATGTTTTCCTCAAATCTCTCTTTATTGTCTGCTTCTTAAGGGCGAAAAGCTGTAAAATATCGGCCAGTTCATGTCGCACATGAGTAGTCACTGCACAGGTGTGGCACAAAGGAAACCGACAGTCTTTGCAATACAGTTCTACCTCCTTCTCGTCATGAGCTGGACAAGGCCATTTTACGCTTCCAGTCGACACGTCCCCGACAAAGGCGTGGCCGAGATGCCTTCGTTCGACTACTTTGTAGCCGAGAGTGGCGCCTTCTTCACTATTTCCACATTCTTCACACTTTACTCCTAGATTGTCAGAAATGTCCGCCATCTTTTCAAAACGATCGAACAAATAACACAGGTATTTTATAATTACAATGATACCCAATTCGATGTAAAGAAATAATTTTAACCGATCGTGGAAGCAAAATAATCAAAAGTCATGGTATCGAGGAGGCGATCAACGTGATTGGTAGGCCTGCGTCCTGGCTCGTTTCGTGTAAAAGAAAAGAGGAAGTTATGGACAAAATACCTTGAACCTAAACATTATGCAGAAAATGTGATCTAACGGCTAATGGGAATAGACATTTCCAAACCCACATCTTTGTAAATAATGTCTATCAATAACTTTTTGAATAGATTATCACTTCACATAGTCAATCATGAACGCAGACATACTTTCCAGTGGTACAAAATGAATATTACGAAAACTAAAACTGAATATATGCTGACATAAACCAAAATGTAACCTATTATTTAGCGGTGCTATCTCAGTTTTAACTGATAGTCTTTATTCACGATATCAGTTTTAAGAAAGTCAATAAAATAATTCTTTTCTAGTATGTTTGTGGAAACAGGTAAAGAGTCAGACTGAACCGGAAGAAGAAGAGGATACAGCTTGATTACTAACGAGAAATGCTTATTGCTTTACATGAGATGAAAGTTAAATAATGTATATCGAGTTTTAATAATAAGAAAGGTCTAATATAGCCTTCTTCGATCAACTCTAATAATAGCATTGTATTCAAATCTGAGTCCTTATTTGATTTGCAACATTCTGGAAAACCTCATTAAAAAAAAAATTAAAGCATTACCTTTATACGTATGAGTGAAGGTCACAAGTATCAATTTCAACACCGATTTTTGTCACATGCATTTTCAAATAAAAAAGCTTTCAAGTTTTTTAAAGGATTATTTTCAAGGTCAAATTTTAAGGCATATATAGGATATTATAAACACAAACCATTTACCCAACATATTTTAGTACGTTTGTAAGTAATAAGTTCGCTAGACAAACATAATTTACTTCACCTATATATACACTTAGCCACATGTACAACAGTTTGGTAACGGAACTTCCATCATTTTTACAGTCACTGTATGAGCCGTTAATCTGGAATTCGGTCGATAGGAGTATAAAGGAGTCACAAAGTTTATCAAAAGCAAGTTCAAATTAAATGCAATTTCCAAACTCTAAAGGACTTAAAAGATTAAAGTAACAATGTTTGTATTCTCTTTTTCAATACATGATGTTACCTGCCCATTCTCATTGTTGTATTCCTCTCATCCTCCGTTTTAAGCTCATGAAAGGTATTACTATATAATTATGTTCCCATTAGTAATAAGCACATGCACTGTTAATACAAATAATACCAACTAAAAGCACCTGCAATGGTCTTCACTATGCCACATTTTGGATTTTAGTGTTTCCATATTTACTTAATTAAGTATAGGCCTACCTCGTTTCGGGAGAACAATAAGAAACTTGTCATATATTCAAATGTACAGTTCGTTACGGTTTTTCTGAGATATTCTGGCTCCGAATCAGAATCTGGATCACCATCAAAAGACCAGCAACTAGACCCCTTAACCGGAACGAGTATATCCGTAGATTTCACCACAGTCCGTTCAAATAACTTTCAGTGATAATTTCGACAGACAACCAATTAAACGAACAAGCGCCGGCAAAATCTTTCCCTAACTGGAGGAGATAGTTATCACATCACGACCGTCACCGGAGTTTTAGCAGTAATTCAAGACAAATATGAATGTGTCTTCTTCGTGCCTTCTCTCATAATGATTCTAAATTTGCTCTTTTCAAAGAGAGTTATAAATCGGCAACTCCTGGGATCTCCCTGCAAACAAGGAGTGTACTACCGTTCAAGATTACCAACGTGTCAGGCCGGGGCATCACACATCTCAGACGATATCGGTCTAACCAGGATATGGGGAATTCGATTAGATTTGGTTGGAGCATGGTTCCATCCGAGGACAGGAGGCCAACCTTTCCCGTTACCTCCTGCTCTTGTTCGGCATGATAGACAACATAAATCATGTTGTCCGCACCAACATGACAATTCACTTTCTGGCTGAAGTCCTTCAGGGATAGAATGTTCTTGATCTTTCCTGACGACGAACAGACCCAGGAGATCTCGGCATGTCCCGATTTGATGACAATTTCTTCATTCTCCATTGAATCGAAACTCCGTAATGTCCTAGCTGTGATGCTGATCGTGCGGCTTATGACATCCGTCGAGGGATCGATCACATAGAAGACGCCATGGGTATTGTCGGCGGCCAGGAGCCTACCCCTGTCATCAACAGTAAGGTAAACGTGTCGAGAGCCATCAGTTGGTAAGTTTTGTTGGTGTTCAATTTCTTCGTTGTCAATACTGCAGATAAATATCTTTTCTTGATTGTAATCGCTGTATGCAAATCGGTCATTGCCTAGAAAAGCCGCGTCCCAGATACCTCGGTTTTTGTCGGCGACCAACAGAGGATCAATCGTGTCACCTTCTACATCAACTCTGTACAGACCCTGACCAGGTCCGTCGCGAATCGCAATCGCTTGCTGATTAACACGGCACACAAGGAAGGGTTCTTCAATGTCATCAGGCACTTTGATCGTTTTCACCATCTCGAACGATCGTTTGGTTCCAGCTAGGAAGCCCACATTACGCTCTCCGTCTTCTCTCTTATAACTGACCTTTTTAGCGATAGATGCCAACAATGCTGGAAGATCTTTGTCAGTGGAAGGAACTTTTTCAAATGTTGACTTGTCTAGGTTATGTAGTCTATCATGGAAAATTTTGTTGTCACAATCATCCAACAGGGACTTTGCGACTGAATCCTCGGCATCGATTGTTTTTAGAGACACGTGGGTTGTTTCCCTTGCATGTAATATCTTGCCTTCAAGGCGACCTTTTATGTCCTGTATTTCTGCAGATAAATTTTCGTTTTTCTTCCCTAAATCAAACTTTACCTCGTCGACTCGGGCATTAATTTCTGCAATCGATGATTCTCTCTTCTCTATAATCTTGTCGATTTCTTCTTTGGCTCGCTTCCTTACCTTTCCAACCTCAAAACTCCTTTTCTTTTCGACATCCATCAACTTTGCGGTAAATGTAGCTGACAATTTATTCTCGAGTGCATTGAAATGCTCGTTCACATCTTTGGAACATTTCTCCAGCGTTTTTAGGAAGTTTAGTTTCTCAGATTTTAACTCGGATAATTTTGTCAGATCTTGTTTAATTGCCTGCTTCTTCTGGGCGAAAAACTTCAAAATATCAGCGAGTTCATGTCCCACATGAGTAGTCACGGCACAGGTGTGGCACATAGGAACCTGACAGTCTTTGCAATACAGTTCTACCTCCTTCTTGTCATGCTCCGGACAAGGCAATTTTACTTTTCCCGCCGACACGTCCCCGAGAATGGTGTGGTCAATACGCTCGGCGTAGGTCTTGCAAAGATGTCGTTGCTCGACCACCTTGTAGCCTTGAGTGGCGCCTTCTTCGCTGTCTCCACATTCTTGACACTTCATTCCTTGACCGTCAAACAGGGCCGCCATGTTGAACAGTGATAGAACAAATACGTGCGAAGTATTAGTCCGTTAATATCTTACTCAACTCATTTGATTTAATTCACGGAAGAATACGTTTTGACGGCTTTTACAGTCCTATTTAATGCCAAATTGCTGTAAGTTAAGTTCGATGAAGCAGTCAAACGTGATGGTAGGCTTACGTCCAAGTTCCTCGCCTATAAACGGGGAAAAGCTTTCAAGATACATGGAAAGCCACGATAGAAGTCCCTCGATCACAACACACTTTGCACCCGTCTCGTCAATATGCAAATCTGTTTGAGGAAAAGAGGTCTGACTTGTTCAGACCCCTCGTGATACTGCTCTTATCCAAGCGCGCAGTAGGTTTTCCCAACGAAATACAAAGACTTTCGAAATCGAAAGTGGTATGTCGTGTAGATGTGGCTACAGAGTCCATGGGTCAAGTAATTCAAGATGGTATTGTATTGAAAGTAGGCGATGGCTCGAAGACGTTTGTCACTAGTGTTCATTAACAGCAGGAAAACAGTGGCAAAACTAGAGATAGCTTATCCAATATCCTTCGCAGATTTAATTGTCTTTCGGCTAGGACCTGCAGACCTTCCTACAAGAACTTATATCACTAATATGATCTTTTATAGAATGTCCCCGTCTACTTGTCAGGACACAGTACATTAGAGTTTATACTGTAGTCGATAATCATTCATATAGATATTTTTTTTTGGCAAAGCGAAATGATCCATCCTAACACCGATTTCCAAATTCGCAGAGTTGCTGGACACGAAGTTTATCGTTGGAAGCATATAATCGTGTCACTGTTTATTTATGTATACAACGCACTCACCAAAAGTTTGATAAGGTAAGTATATGTCGATCACCAGAACAGATATAATTTCAGTCTGGAGACCTTATTTTATTGTTCAAATAATATCATGCACTTCTTACAATGTGCAACCAGGGAGGTTGGCCCACCCCTGGTGCAACCAATCCTACCATTTTTATGGCGCTGTTCTACGTAGAGGTCGCTGTTCTAGTAGAGGTTAAGTCTTCGATAGAGAGCACAGTCACAAACGTCTTCGCGGCAACTTGTTTGTAGCGGTCTCTACTTTATGCTGTTACGGTAACCGCCCCACCCCCTACACTGTATTGAAAGCTTGCCTATGTCGCCCACTAGAACAACGGCCACCAAATTTCAGTAATAGTCCCGTGGTCGCTATCGATTGCTTACAAACAGCAGCCACCAATGCCAGACAGTGTTGTATATCTGCTGGTCGGTGTCTCTTGGGGCCAGCAAAACAACAACAACAATAACATACAAACAACAATAACAACAATACACATCATCAGAAACTACAGAAATTTAATAATTTTGCAATAATCTGTTTTAGTTTCATTTCAATTCAATCGTGGTCTTTAAATCCATCAGAGGGTAAAACGTATATACAAAACATTCATATTACAAATTGTAATGCATCTATAGAGATTGATTACATTTCTATAGAGTCCCTTATTGCTGAGGTTATACCTATGAAAAGAAAAATGGAATATGACTAAACATTGATGAAAATTTTGATTGTACGTCTTTGTAACGTGGAATATCCAAAAAAAAAATCCTTATATATATATATATATATATACACGTCTTTTTATTTTTGGAAAAAATTCAATTCAGCGAAATTTCAATTTAGTAAGATTTAATTCCAAATTCAAAATCTCAATTGATTAAAATTCACTTGACTTCAGGAAAGGTGTTTTTATGGATTAATAAGTAATAATCAAAATTGTGTTGAGGGTATAACTAAAACACTTGCGAACATAAAGTATAACATTTTCATAGATTTTAGTAAAGCCTTTGATACGATTGCCCATTATATTCTACTACAATTAATGTTACGTATTGATTACGGCATCAGAAGCACTGTTCTATCATGGTTCAACAGCTACCTATTTGACCGATACCTGTAAGCATCCAATCCATGAATTCTTTATACTCTGTAATTGTGTTGTTGTGTCCCCCAGGGATCCATTCTATGACAGTTGTTTTTGTTTATATATATATATATATATATATATATATATATATATATATAAAGGCCTAATACATTAATCACTAAGTTATTACTTCTTTTTTTCTTATTCGCTGGTGACACTTACGCTATTGTACTCCAATATGAGTTTGGACCAATTGATAAGTATATTTGATAGAGATTTGCATAGAGTTCTCAAATTGATTAAAAGTAATAAATTATCACTGACTATCGAAAGACGCGTTTTCATCAATACCAACACCCTTAAATCTCATCCAGTTCTTACACAATATGTGTAGATAAACAATTGACCACTTTTTTAGGAGTAAGCCTGGGCTTCCAATAAATGGCATGGAATAAACAATGTACAAAATAACGGTACAGGTACTTTTGATATCTAACAGAGAGCAACTGGTGTTTTTTTTCGGGTATTGAAGGATATAATAATAAGCAATCTTGAGATTATTATACAATGCTTTATCAAAACCATATCCATGAATGTGCATTGTCAGAGGAAACTGCAAGAAAACAAATACCAAATCTTTTAAAAAGATAATAGAATCATTCTTTTCGGATTTGCACGTCCGCACTCCTCTCTTCTATTTTTTCTCACACTAATCTTTTGTTCTCTCAATTCATAATTTCCAAAGCTCATCATGCTCATGTCATTCATTATTTGTACCACACGGCTATATTCATAGGCACGCTAATCGCCCTCCCCCCCCCTCTTTTCAAGACAGTTTGATTACTGATGAACACATTCATGCTATAATCGTGCATACTCAACCCGTCGTTCTCCGCCGGATTATCATCTAGGCAACCCAAAGCTCTTTCAAGTGAAAAAAAGGGGGGAAAATATCAGACAGCGTGGTCCAGATATCTAGAATGCCCTATATACCTGAACGTGTAAAAACTTTCACCTTGATTTACGCAGTCCACTTAATTGTGCGTCAATATTAAACAAGGCTGCCTGGTGCCATTTTGTCAAGCAATACTAAACACGGCGCCCTCTGTATTTTCTTACTATACCGGTCCCATGTAATGTTCTTCCATAAGCAAACACAATTCACGCATATTAATATAATTTTTTTTTTGGTTTTGTTTACAGCTAATTATTGATTGTAATGTATAATACACTCTCACATATTTTTTTTTCTGATGGTAATTTATTGTATTCCATAATATCTTTATTTCTATTTTTTTGGGGGGGGGGGTATAAATATCAATATTTTACAAACAAAAAAAGTCCTTCCTGAGATGTCAGAAAAGGAAGCGAACACACTCAGTCATATTACTCTACAGTTCTAAGTAATACCTTTAGTATAAGGTGAATCATACACATCTGTATACTCTGTTGTGTGGTCCAGAGGTCTAGTAGATCTAGTGCCTGGTACTTAATTAAGTAACAGGGTTAGGCCTTATAGGTACTAGACCTATCAATGATTAGATCTGGGTGTCTATTAAATGTTAGACCCCTATAAAGTTAGCCCGACCAGACACTGTGCAACAGCGACTGGGCTGTGTAGACATGTAATGCTTTACAAAATGAATGTAATGTACAAAATGAATTGAACAATAAGATAATTCAAGGGCATGGTTTGCAGAGCTGACACTAAAACAAATACGATGAGGCAAAGGACTGATCTAATGAAAACCAGAACTTCAGGGAGTAAATCCTGACTTACTCAATATAGTACATTATCCCTCAATAAATAACATAATATCATCCAAAATCTACTAGTATATATTGTAGGGGAGACAAGTTGATGCAAATTCTCATATTTTTCATCTTCTTTTTAAAAGTTCATGGTCAAATTTTCACCTAACTTGGCATATATTTTCGCGGGGATGACAGAATACATATTTGTACAAATGAACAACCATGAGCCTCTTGAGTGCCCCAGAACTGTCAATTGTAAGTTAAAGAATCTTCTTGTATAAAACCTAAAATACTTTGAGTGTATACTATTTTTGTTCAAATAGCAGATCCAGGAATGCCCCCTTACGACCGAGGCCAATTTGGGAGGTAAAGCTTCAACATTTTGATATTTTCGTTCTTTTTTTTTTGAAATTTTCTACAAACTTGGCTAGCATTATTTATTATCAGTGAAACAGATGCACAAATGGACATTACACCCTTAAGACGATTTATTAAATTTTCCCAGTTTTGCTACATATCAGGTCCTCAAGAAAGAGACCCCGGATTCTTGTCACATAAAAAGACTCAAAATACTGAAAGCGCTGTCGCAAAAACAGACGATTACATTTTCCATCTTCTGTCTACAACAGAGATTATCATTCATGCCTATGTTACCAGGGTTCCATGACATTTGCTCCTGCACAATTGCTTCCATGAAATATTTGCAAGCTATGTTAAACACGAATTCCATCCGCAAAAATTACCTAACCCTTCTCCTAAAACTCATATCAATCTTGACCTAAAACCCTATCACAACCCTAAACCTAAGTCCTTGGAAAAAGTAAGACCAGGGCAATTGTCGCAGGAGCAAATAACGTGTCACCCTGATGTGTACTTCTGATAGATCAGGCTTTAATATGCATACGTTGTGTTCCCGGGATACTTAACATTTGCAAAAGCAGTGAAAAATATCTTGAATTCACATTGTACTTCTTACATCTTATTTGAAAATAGCCTGACTACCGAAAAATTTGCAAACTTTGGGAAGATTTTCGTAGTAACTGAAGCTGCTACGTGGCAAATTTTGCCCTCATTTTTTTTTTTTCGTACAGGACGACAAATTTTGAAACAGCATTTTCCTGTGATACGCAAGTCAGTACAGTTACAGTATTAGTAATTTAACTAAAGAAATGTATGATGTCGAAGTCATCGTGACTCCTTTAATATTCTAATCTTCGCTACGTCGTTTGTCAAAGTGACTTATATTTCACTAGCCCCGGGTGTCTCTTTGTAAACAAGGAGTGTGCTACCGTTCAAGATTACCAACGTGCCAGGCTTGGGCATCACGCATCTCGGGAGATGTCCATATAACAAAGAAGTGGGAAATTCGATTAAATTTGGCTGTCGCGTTGTTCCGTCCGAGGAAATTACCCCAACCTTTCCTGTGATGTCTACCTGCTCTTGCCCATCGTGATAAACAACATAAATCCTGCAGTCTGAACCGACGTGGATATTGCTTCTCTGCAGACTCCAGTCCTTCAAGAATATAATCCTCTTGATCTTTCCCGATGACAAATTAACCCAAGAAATCTCGGCATGTCCCGATTTGATAACAATTTCCTCATTATTAAGTAAGTCGAAACTCTGTATGGACCTCGCTTGGATATTGCTGATTGTCCTGCTTACCGTCCCCGCTGTTGGATCGATCACGTAAAATACGTGATGAACGTGATCGGCGGCTAGCAGCCTATCCGTGCGATAAGAAGTAAGGTAAGCGTAGCGGGAGCCATCATTTGGTAGGACTACTTGGTGGATTTCAACTTCTTCAGTATCCATACTGCAGATGTAGATCTTTCCACGTTTGTAGTCGCTATATGCGAAGAGGTCATCGCGGGAAAATGCCGCATCAAAAATACCTCTCTTTTTGTCGGCGGCCATCAGTCGACTGATTGCGCCACTTTCCACATTCACTTTGTAGAGGCCCTGACCAGCCCCGTCGCGAATTGCAATCGCTCGCTTATTAACACGGCACACCAGGAAGGGTTCTTTAATGGAAGAGCGTACCTTGACAGATTTTTCCATATTGAACGACCGTTTGGTTCCATCCAAGCAGCCCACATTACGCTCTCCGTCTTCTTTCCTCAAATTGACCTTCTTAGCAATTGATGTAAACAATGCTGGAAGATCTTTGTCGGTAGAGGGAATCTTTGCAACAGTTGACTTGTCTAGGTTCTGTAGTCTATCATGGAAAACTTTGTTGTCACAGTCATCCAAGAGGGACTTTGCGACTGAATCCTCGGCATCGATTGTTTTTAGAGACACGTGGGTTGTTTTCCTTGCATGTAATATCTTGCCTTCAAGGCGACCTTTTATGTCCTGTATTTCTGCAGATAAAGTTTCGTTTTCCTTCTCTAAATCAAACTTTACCTCGTCGACTCGGGCATTAATTTCTGTAATCGATGATTCTCTCTTCTCTATAATCTTGTCGATTTCTTCTTTGGCTCGCTTCCTAACCTCTTCAACATCATAACTCCTTTTCTTCTCGACATCCATCAATTTTGCGTTAAATGAAACTGACAATTTACTCTCGAGGGCATCGACATGCTCGTTCACATCTTTGGAACATTTCTTCAGCGTTTTTAGGAAGCTTAGTTTCTCAGATTTTAACTCGGATAATTTTGTCAAATCTTGTTTAATTGTGTGCTTCTTCTGGGCGAAATACTTCAAAATATCAGCTAGTTCATGTCGCACATGAGTAGTCACGGCACAGGTGTGGCACATAGGAATCTGACAGTCTTTGCAATACAGTTCTACCTCCTTCTTGTCATGCTCCGGACAAGGCCACTTTACTTTTCCTGCCAACACGTCCCCGAGAACAGGATGTGCAATTCTCTCGGCGCAGGTCTTGCAAAGATGTCGTTGCTCAACTACTTTGTAGCCGTGAGTGGCGCCTTCTCGGCTTTCCCCACATTCTTGACACTTCATTCCTTGACGGTCAAACAGGGCAGCCATGTTATTTGATAATCGAACGATTACACACCATGTGTTTTTGTTTGCAACGTTACTGAACTCAGTGCATTCTTCTTCTTCTTCTTCTTCTTCTTTTTGTTGCAAAGAACTAATTTTTTATTGTGGCAGCATAACAAAAGCGCAGTCCTAGTGGCGGTCAACGTGACGGCAGGCCTTCGTCTATACTCGTCTTGATTGAAGAGGAAGTTATGAACACTATCTGAAGAAAACGATTATGATATATTCGTCGATCATGGCGTCTCGGCAAACAAAACAAACCTGTTTGGAATAGAGCTTTGGTTGTTCAGAGCCCTCTCGTTATTCTGCTCGTCCAGAGGACAAATCGGGGAAACTTGTAACGCTTGGAACTAATATATTTATCCTGCAGAATGGCTACATAGTCCATAGGTTATTTGTTGTATATATGCATAATCAGCCACTAATGGCACGTTGGTCAAAAAAGAAATAATTGTTGTTGACAAAGTCACACGTGGCCACATCTTGCACAGACTGTGAAAGTGTTACACTTACACAATAATCATGACGAATTTGGCGCCTAACAGAAAACACTGATGCAGGTTAGTGTGAGGGTCTTAATTCAGCAATTAATGTACAAAGATTATGCCCTTTTCACAAGTCTTATTTATCGTGCCTGACCTATATAGCGAGCAAACCTCACGAAAAAAAAAATGTTTTTGTGATGCTTGAAACTAGTACATCCTGCAGAATAGCTACATACTCCTCCGGTTATTTTGTCGGCTTGTGTAATAAGCCAGCGATGGCACGTTCGTCGTAAAAATCATTATTGACAAAGTGTAAACCGTAGCCAAATCTCGCACACACTGTAAAAGTACGCTTTTTTTTAACTTACCTCTTTTCAACATAGCTACTAGTTTATATGCTTACTACTTACTTTGTGTTCTGTCTCCATGGCGAGATGTATTTAAATTGCTGTTTGTTCCCTGGACATGTTGTGACAAGCTCGGCGGTTCAATATCAATATCTGTAATTCATCCTCCTTATTTTAGTTCATTTCTTATATGCTGACGATACCAATGTATTTCTTCCTGGTCGTAACTTTTAGGGTTTTATTGAGACTATCTATACAGGATTACCAAAGGTTTCTACGTCACGTACGTGATTCAGCAGCAATCAGACTACATAGAAAAGACAAAGTCTATACAGTTTAGAAGTCATCGGTCAATGCAACAGCCATTTTAATTTTATCATTGATGGGATGGAGATTGAACAGAAAGAAAACACATTTTTTATTTTCATTTTTTGGGAGTCACTGCAAATGACAAGATGAACCGCAATTTGCATGTTACCAACGTTTTCACTGTGATTTCCGTAACACTGGAAATTGGAATATTGTACATTGTAAGGTAGCCTACGCCTGATACGTTATTTACCTTTTATAATTCGATTGCACTGCTGTAAACTTCTTACGTAATATCATTTCTTACGTAATAATATGCGTAATATTATTTCTTACATAATACTATCGTTTGGGGCTTGTCAGCAGATCAACACAATTCACTGCTTCTAACATCAGCGAGACATCGCGATGACATCGCGAACTTGTATGAAAGGTGAATAAACACTATAGGGCCCGAATTCACGAAGGTGGTACAATCTTGTCCATGGTTTAAACCATGGACAAAGATTATTGGGCGCCAAGTGTCGCACGGAATATGTCGTTACGAAATAGTCATTTCATTGACGAAATGACCATTTCGTTAACGTAATTATCATTTCGTCGACGAAATGACTGATTTCGTAACGAAATATTCCATGCGACGCTTGGTCTTTGTCTATGGTTTAAACTATAGACAAGATTGTACCACCTTCGTGAATTCGGGCCTTAGGGTTCACACTTGCATCATTGACCCATGCGCACAGATTCGAATTCTCGCCGCGGCAAAATGGCTTCCTTGGACCATACTCGGGAATCGGAAACAGGTGCTGCAGGGGTAGACTGCCAAGCTACTTCAGACGGAAATCGAAATAGGACCCTTGAGCCTCTGGCTCTGGAGAGCAAAAGATCTGTCAAAACTGGATTCAATAAGTCAAGTCTGTGTCAAACACAAAGTGTCATTCCATCTTTCGAAAAACCACCCTTCATCGTGAAATTTCATTGTGCTTTCAAAAGTTTGAAGTCAACAATATCCCCAGTTCTCAGGTGCTTCAATGCAAAAGACTTGGCAGTACTATCGCAAACTGCAAAGCTAAATTGAGATGCGTATAAGAAGTGGAGACCTTTCCAGGAATGTCCGCACAAAGACATGCCCAAATGTGTGAACTGCGGTGGATATCATTCGAACTCATAAAATGGGTGTAAAACGTTTCAAAAAGAGAGGGAGATACAGAAATTGAAGGCAGCTGACAGAATTCCAAAGACCCATACAGAAAACAAAAAAGCTCATCAGTCCCGCACTTGCTAAACACCAAGCAAGAGCTGAAGCAAATACGATGTCTACAGCGAAGGTCACACGATGGCATCCGAACCCCACTAGCGGGCTGTGAATCTCTATCGTAGAGTGACCTTCTCAAGATCTTCATGCTTCAAGGGGAAATTTAATCCAAATATTATTAGGACTGGATTTTCCGTTATCATTCCCTGTATTACTTATTCTGATACAAAAGAGTAAAATATTACGAGTTCAACGGTAAAATTTGAATTGGGAAATTTGATGAAAAATAACGGAAGTTATGACATTTTGAATTTTACTTATTTTTCAGGAAACAGTTCTTGAACAGTCAATATGAATATGCAAATGACAAAGTGACCATGTCATCCCCTCACAACTTGCCTATAATAGTTTGTACCTACATGGAAAAAAATAAATTTCCAGTTTTTCACTCAAATGCAATTAGGCCCAAGGCTCAAATCCTGGTATATCTAACTGATCACTATTCTGAAGTTATTCAACAACATCATGTTTCACACTTCAATGACAGAAACATTGAACTTTCTTCAGTTTTTCTTTTTTGTACGCAATCAATGGAAAATTGTGAGGTTCAAAATTTCCCCTCTTTCTTATTTTTCATCCAGATTCAATAAAATTTTTACTATTGAACTCGTAAGATTTTACTCTTTTTCATTAGACAAACTTATTTATGGACAGGATTTCCCCCTTTAACAAACTTTTACCAAAATGGAGTAAAAAGAAATGGGCAGACGATAAGGGAATTGTTTAAGTTAGACTCTGATGCAATTTGTGCCTGAAATAGGAAAAATGTATGTATAAATACAAATGTCAATTGGTATCGACAATGATGAACCTTAGACGAGGCTTGATGAGGGTGTGAAAGAGATTTATTTATCTGTTTCTTTTTCTTTCTCTATATTGATGCTATCATCCAATGAATTCCAAAACATAGGGCAACTATATAGAGACAAAAACAGATTGTGTACCAATTTTGAGTATCTAAAATAAATGATATTCATTGTATTAACTTTTAGGGTATTTACGGGTGGATTTTTTTTTTTCAGCATTGTGTATACAAAAAAAAACCCCACATGTGGTAAAATAGTATTGTTTGATTGGTAGATATGTTGACGGCAGGCGGAGTTGTAGCTCTATCTCTCTCAGGGCAAGCATCTCCCCCCACCCCCTCCCATCCCCTCAAAGGAAAAGGGAATAAAAAGAACGAAAAGAAACAACAATAACAACAATATACATCAACAACAACTATGTATTATTTAACAACCACTCAACACACACATTAAAGCGCAGCTTTGAAAAAAAAATAAAACACATCGTGGTCCACGCTTGCTGGGCACACATACTTGCACCAACACTTACTTCACCTTTATGTTTATATCTATTTTTGTTGTAGCAATGCTATACACAAGAGTAACGTAAAACCGAGGTCCCATTTCATAAAATATGTATAGGATGTCAACTCTTGCCAGAATGACAACTTCCCATGGCAATAGCCAATCAGGAAGCTGCATTCTTGTCATTACCATGACAATTGCCATTCCAGCAAGAGTTTTTATCATATCAACTTTTTATGAAATGGGGCCCTGGTCTCTTTTTCGCTATCCACATACACACAGTAATATACGGTTTGTTTTCGTTAAGACTGTCGTATACCTACAAGCTATTTCCTTATTCAACGACGGCCTTTAGCGGATTCTCGGATTATTACTTTTTGATGATATGTTTATGTCATTATAGGAACACGTCATTCCTCCTTCAAATCTTATTTTATTCGTTAATGATACCCTTTTCCTCATAAGAGTTTTGACTCATTTATTTGTATCCTTATAAACAAAGAAGGGAATAAAGTTTTTAAATGGTTTAAACAAATTATCATTGGATATCAGAAGACACTCTTAATTGATAATTTCTCGAACCTTCAGTCTCATTCTACCCTTCCACAAAACGAGAATGGAATTCATTCTAGCGTCGCGTGGAACAAAAATGGTGAAATGTTTTGCGAAGGTGATTGTTGTTATAATAAAACATAAACTGGCCAAGCTGAAATGCGTACAACGTTCTATGTTCAAAACTTTACGAGCGAAAATAAAGCACCAGTGAGTGTTTGGGCATATAAAAGCAATTCTCGGTATCACCAATTAAAAAAAAAATGTCGTATTGTCGCTTCCAGATGTCTTGCTGGTGTCTCAGTTCCAATGCATTTTTTTTTTTCTTAGGGGGAGGGGGCTTTTAATTCGTTGCTGCTTTTTTCCTTGCTTATAATTTAGCTTAGAAATAACTTCAAACTTCTTTTACTGAATTTCGTTCACTAGAGTAATGGTCAGAGCTGGCGCAATTTGCTTTTTTATATCTTATCAGTCTGGTTGCATGTGCAGCCAAAAGCAGATGCAAGTTTGTCTCGTAACTCGTAACATATCAGTTGATACTTGCAGAAAGTGCAGAAATAAGACCTTCCTTCTACACGGGAGAAAACGCAATCATACAGAATTATTATTTTCAAAGTTGTAAGCAATACGTCGAATGTCAGATGACTTATAAAGTAGGTTACACGAAAAATTTTTAGAACAAATGGATAATTATCGAACAATAGGATAAGGATATAGTTTGCAGAGTTGATTGAAAAGTAAATTCGACGATGGAAAAGAGTGACCCACTGAAAAGCAGAGCTTGTGGGAGTAAAACTTGACTCACCCAATAGTACATCAACCCATTGTTAATTACAAATAATTTAAAATCTATGATGTAGGCTTACAGGCAGTTTCATATAGATTACTGTGCAGGTATAGAATAGAAGCATAATATAACAAATAGAAACATATTGTTAACAATATTTACCTTGCACTTTACACTTCTTCACAATCATGCAAATCTTAGACTCATTGTACAATATAGACTTTTCATTCATTGTACTTTGTATTCAAGGAATATAGAATACATACATTACCACACAGTCATTTTTTACACAGATTAAAAGATCACAAATACATAAAATTCGCAATGTTTCGAACGTAAGGTACTCGGTCTACATGTCACACCCCTCCCCTTTTATTGCGTACACTTTCTTTACATATGACATTCATCACCTTCGGAGTGCTCTATGCAAAGATTCCATTCTACAAATCTACAGATTCCATTCCTAGCTACCAAGTTTCTCTTTCTAGTCCTCCCCTTCTGTCTCAGGTTTCATAGTTGTCTTAAACTTATTAAGAATGCATAATACAATATTATTTTTGTATACTGTTTGTGTACACATAGGTTATACCTACGTGACGTCCTAGTCAAGCTTTGAATAGCTTTCTGACGATCCACATGAGACTTATAAAATGATTATTCCAAGTACTCTTTAAAAAACAGTGAAAACGTTTACTCACGAAAGAGTGAATTTAGAGTAAAATCGTAGCGAATTTTGAGTGAAAATATGTTTTTCTTTTTCACCAATTTTGGAGTTACCTCAGGGATCACTCACAAATCTTTGAGTGATCCCTACGGTCACTTCCTGACTTCAGAATTAGTGAAGATAATTTTTTTTTTCACTCAAAATGCACTCCCGTTTCATTCTGTTATTCGGTTATTCACTCCTTCATGAGCGAATATTTTCACTCTTTTTTTTTATTTAGAGAGAGAGAGAGGGAGAGTATAAAGAATGCATTTTGTGAATGAATCAAATCAAATGTAACAAAAAGAGCGGAGCGGAGAACAAGAAGAGAGAAGCAGCCGACAAGAAAGAAGAGATATCTGTACACTTTGATAACTATATAGAACAAACCACTCCATCATCAGGACAGGTGAAAGCACCAATGGTTTACACAAGCAATAATATCAAATCACGAGAATCAACCTCATAGTCTTCAGTTTGAAGATACAGAGACTTGTCCACTATATCGCGATACTTTCCCGAAAAGACAAGAATTGATAAAACTCAGAGACTCGTCGTGAGTTTACCGTATCACTGCAATGATTAATAGAGAGCTTTAGATGCTCACGACGCGGACGTTCAGAGGGGAAAATAAAAAACTTGTTCTGCGAATGCGCGTCGTCTGAGTTTTCACTACGCGTTCTTGGCTAGTTTTTGCCTTCGCTCAATTCACAACGCAGAGAGCTATATTACATGGGGTCGGTATAATTTTTGCTCTGTATAGGCTGCGTCCTCACGTAATCTAAGCTACTTTGCAGGACAACACAGGGAGAGAGAAGAACGACCAACACAATCGTTGTGGTAAGGCCATGCCACACCTTTCACGCAAATGTCGGTATCGACAGTTCACTATCACACATTCTTGCAGACATACACCTACCCAATAACAACATAGGGAAAAAATAGTTACTACACTGCAAAAAGTCCGGTGTTAAATAGTGAACACCGAGCTGGTGTTAAATTTTCGGTGCTCATTTATGGTGTTAAATTAACACCTCCGGGTGTCATTTCCAAATTTTAAACTGTTTTTTGAAGAGTTTCTTAGTAACTGCACTTCTTGTTGATTTTTAATTTAAACAAGACTATCAAGAATTTTACATTAAAATACTAGATTTTTGAAAAATGTGAAAATAAATTTACACCAAAGTAACACCAGCTGGTGTGGTCTGTTATTGAAGCTGGACGGGTGTTAATTGATATTAATACCAACAAATATCAAATCAACACCATGTGGTGTCATTTTTGAATTAACACCAGTACAGTGTCAAAATAACACCAGTACAGTGTCAAATTAACACCACGAAGTGTCAGGTGAACACTTTTCAACACCATCACAGTGCGTTTTTAACACCTGTGGGTGTGGTCCTTTATTGAAGTTTGATCGGTGTTAGATTTAACACCCGTGGTGTTAAATCTAACACCGATGTTTTTACAGTGTGCCAAAAGGCCCTGTCACACCTACATGCTACGTGCTACATGCTACGCGGCTTGTTGCGAGTAGGGATTTTCCAGCACGCGTGGGAATTTTGGGCGGGCGGACAAGGATGTTGGCGAGTTCCGTATACCTGCGTCTTACCTGCTAGACGCGTGCTAATAACCTGTACCTTCGTGTATTCCACATGGCCTGCATGAGAGATTCGAAACCAATCCGTTTTCAGTTACGAGCGACATACGGGGACTGCGAAATAGTTGCGTTACAGCTGCGAAGTACCTGCGTGGGATTTGCCTGCTAGGTGCTGCCTCTATGGGATTCCTACTGGTGTTCTGCGTGTACCTCTGCGGGCAAATTATACACCGCGACTCACCTGGAAAGAATGTTTGAGCATGCTCAAAACCTTGTCACACCGTGTCTGGGGAAACCTTGAGGGTTGACTTGCGGGGGAAAAAATTTTGCAACCCGGACCTCCCACCAGTTGGCCAGCATGATGTTGCCAAATGTCGCACGCAAATCCGATTTACCAAGCCAAGTTTTGAGCATGACCAATACTTTTTCCGGGTGAGTCGCGGGGAATGCCCGCAGGGGTCCATGCAGAGCGTGCGCATATGACTTGCGGCAGCTACATGCCTCCTACGGAAAGGCCTTGGGCATGCCCAAAACTCGTTCCGGGTGAGTCGCGGGGGTTTGCCGCAGAGGTATACACGTAGAACGCCAGTAGGAGGCCCTTAGCGGCAGCGCCTCACAGGCAACTCATACGAGGGTACTTCACAGCTGTAACGCAGGTACTTCGCAGCCCCCGTATGTCGCTCGTAACTGAAAACGGATCGGTTTCGAAGCTCTCAGGTCACATGGAATACACGCAAGTAGCAGGTAAGTAGCACTCGTCTAGCAGGTAAGACGCAAGTACGGAACCCACCAACATCCTTGTCCGCCCGCAGAAAAATTTCCTGCGTGCTGGAAAATCCCTACTCGCAGCAAGCCCGCGTAGCTTACCCGGAAAGGTGTGACAGGGCCTTTAGGTAATACTAACAATTTTTTGCCATATGTTGTTATTGGGTAGGTGTGTGTCTGCAAGAATGTGTGATAGTGAACTGTCGATACCGACATGAGCGTGAGACCCCTGTCTTTCTTGTTGCAGTAAAATTCAAATTACCGCGCAGCAATGAGAACAAAACATTCTGCCTTCTTACATCTCAAACATGGACTATGATTCATCTGCCATCAAATAAATCAACACTGGAGGAGTCATTGAACTATTCGCTACTACATGATAATATATAGGACCTACTTCTGATGCATACCTCTGATAAAACACGCCTTGAATTCACGTAAGTCGGTGTCGGGTATATACTTAACATTTTAACCAAAGCAATTCACACAAAACTTTAAGTTGACACTGTTGCAAGTCTTGTCCGTATTCCAGTATATCATATTGGAAACTATATAGCCCGATTACTCTAAAATTTGCACACGTGTATATTGAGAAGGTTTGCATAATTTTTAAACTCGTACCTGGAAAATAACGGTAACCTCATTCACATAGTGTGACATTTTGAAACAGCATGATATGATTATTATATCTATTATGACAGAGTCACAACAATTATGATTATCACAAGTACATCAACCCAAGAAACCTATGAATGTTGGAGCCCTCACGCCTTATCATTCTTTCCCCCGCTATTACGATTATCAAAATGGTTCATATTCCACTAGTTTCGAGGGTCTCTCTGTAAACAAGGAGTATGTTGCCGTTCAAGATTACTAACGTGCCAGGCCTGGGCATCACGCATCTCGGGCGATTTCGGTGTGACCAGGATGTTGGGAATTCGATCAGACGTGGTTGCCGTGCTGTTCCGTCAGAGGAAATTACTCCAACGTTTCCCGTGACTCCCTGCTCTTTTTCCTCGTGATAAACAACGTAAATCATGTTGTCCGCACCAACATGGCAGCTGCTTTTCAGACTCCACTCATCTAGGGATATACTCTTCTTGATCTTTCCTGACGATAAATAGACCCAGGATATTTCGTCACGTCCGGTTTTGATGACAATATCCCCGTTCATCAAGGAGTTGAAGCTCTTTATCGTCCTCGCTTCGATATCTCTGATCGTACGACATATCGTCCCTGTCATTGGATCGATCACGTAAAACACGCCATAAACGTAGTCGGCAGCCAGGAGTCTACCCATGTTATCAACAGTTAGAAAAGCGTAGCGAAATCCATCATTTGACAAGTCTTGATGGAGTTCAAATTTTCCGTTGTCCATTCCGCAGACACAGATCTGTCCAAGTTTATAATCGCTGTACGCAAAGCGGTCGTTGCCTAGAAAAGCCGCATCCCAGATACCCCATTTTTCGTCGGCGACGATCAGAGGATCGATTGTGCCACTCTCCACATCAACTTTGTAGAGGCCCTGACCACGTCCGTCGCGAATTGCGATCGCTTGCTGATTAACACGGCACACCAGGTAAGGTTCTTCAATGTCAGCAGGTACTTTGATCGTTTTCACCATCTCGAACGATCGTTTGGTTCCAGTCAGGTAACCCACATTACGCTCTCCGTCTTCTCTCGTATAAATGACCTTTTTTGCGATAGATGTCAACAATGCTGGAAGAACTTTGTCAGTGGAAGGAATCTTTTCAAATGTTGACATGTCTAGGTTCTGTAGTCTTTCATGGAAAACTTTGCTGTCACAGTTATCCAAAAGGGACTTTGCGAGTGAATTCTCGGCATCGATTGTTTTTAGAGACACGTGGGTTGTTTCACTTGCTTGCGATATCTTGAGTTGAAGGCGACCTTTTATGTCGTGTATTTCTGCTGACAAAGTTTCGTTTTTCTTCTCTAAAACAAACTTTACCTCGTCGACCCTGGCATTAATTTCTGCAATCGATGATTCTCTCTTCTCTATAATCATGTCGATTTCTTCTTTGGCTCTCTTCCTGGCCTCTTCAACATTATAACTCCTTTTCTTCTCGACATCCATCAATTTTGCGGTAAATGAAGCTGACAATTTATTCTCGAGGGCATCGAAATGCTCGTTCACATCTGTGGAACATTTCTTCAGCGTTTCTAGGAAGCTTAGTTTCTCAGATTTTAACTCGGATAATTTTGTCAAATCTTGTTTAATTGTCTGCTTCTTCTTGGCGAAATACTTCAAAATATCAGCTAGTTCATGTCGCACATGAGTAGTCACGGCACAGGTGTGGCACATAGGAATCTGACAGTCTTTGCAATACAGTTCTACCTCCTTCTTGTCATGCTCCGGACAAGGCCATTTTACTTTTCCTGGCGACACGTCCCCGAGAATAGCATGTGCAATGCGCTCGGCGCAGGTCTTGCAAAGATGTCGTTGCTCAACCACTTTGAAGCCGTGAGTGACGCCTTCTTCGCTGTCTCCACATTCTTGACACTTCATTCCTTGACCGTCAAACAGGGCCGCCATGTTGAACAGTGATAGAACGAACAGTGAGTACGTGCGGAGTATTAGTCAGTTAATATATTACTCGGCTCTATTCACTTATTTCAACGAAAGAATACGTTTTGACAGGTCTAACAGTCATATTCAATGCGAAATTGCTGTAAGTTAATGTAAGTTAACGTGATGGTAGGCCTACGTCCAAGTTCGTCGTGTATAAACGGGGAAAAGCTATGAAGATACATAACTGGAAAACCACGGTAGTAGTCCCTCGGTCACAACACACTCTGCGCCCGTCTCGACAAGTATGCAAATCTGTTTAAGGAATAGAGGTCCGACTTGCTCAGACCCCTCGTGATACTGCGCTCATCCAAGCCCACAGTTAGTTTTCAACGAAATACAAAGACTTTCGAAATCGAAAGTGGTATGTCGTGCAGATGTGGCTACAGAGTCCATGGGTCATGTATTCATCATGTATTGAGAACCGACGATGGCTCTTAGACGTTTGTCACTAGTGTTTAGCAGCTAAATGAAATTCGTAGCAAAACTAAAGATAGTTTATTTAATGCTCTTCTCAGATTTCATTTTCTTTCGCTAGGGCCCGCAGACCTTTCTACGAGAACAAAATATCACTAGTATGTTCTTTTGTGGAATATCCGCGTCTACTTGCCAGGACACAGGACATCAGTGTTTATACAGTAGTCGATAATCACTCATAGATCTTCTCTTTGGCAAAGCGAAACGATCCATACTAAATCAATTCCCCCCCCCCAAAAAAAAAAAAACAAAACAAAAAAACAAACAAACAAACAAAAACAAAAACAAAAACAAAAACAAAATGTGTCTTGACACCGATTTCCACATTCGCAGAACTGGTGGATACGTAGTTCATCGTTGGAGGCATATAGTTGTGTCACTGTTTATTTATGATTGTACACGACGCACTCACCAAAAGTTTGTTTGTTTTCTCTCTTTTTTATTACTTTTAGATACGTGCCCCAAGGACGTACAAATTAATCATATTGTTATTTGTACTTATGTTTTTTTGTTTGCTGGAAACAAATATAATTGAACTGAACTGCAAAGATGGCATCATTGTGCTTCTTTTGTATGCGGTGAGAAGGAATGCCTTTTAAGTACCTGTCAAGTTTCTCGGATGGCAACCAGACACATCATTAGATTATAGACGAACTAGGTGATACTTGCGTTTTGATGGGGGGGGGGGGGTGGGAGAGAAATCACTGAATATAATTCACCTTTCTTGTATGAGACTTACAAAAGTGAATTACATGTAATCGGGTTGAATACGAGTATAAAGATAATGATTACTCTCCGAGGCAGCTCATGGAAGATGGCAGGATCCAATGCCTCTTTCTATATAGCTCAAAAATGACATTCATAGTCTCTAAAAACACTCCTATCTTGAGATAATGACCTCACCTAGTATCTTCATGTGCTTCCAGGGTTTCAATCTTCAATTTTATACCTGAACAGAAGAGATAGTATTGTAGTTTCCTTTACTTCTTGCTGAATAGCAGAATTATGCTGACTTGCACTGCGCAGTATAGGAAGAACAGGAACCTATATTGGCGATAAACTTCTAAAGGTCTTTATTAAGTTTCAGAACAGTTGTCCATACATTTCCAACCTTTTCGCAAGCAATTGCCTATTAATTATCGGTTTATTTGTGTGGATGTTGTTTTTTTGTGATCGTGAAATGTTTGCAACCGGTGGGCACACGCTTTGCAAATGCTTAGGTCGATGACCTATCGTCATGTAGTCATCGATCAAAGTTTTGGAGAGTTTCTTTGATCATTGATCGAAGATTATGTATTTCTTTCCAGGGGCGTCACCAGCTTTTTTTCGAGGGGGGTGCGTTTTTACCCTAATGTAACGAGATTTTTTTTTTTGACAGACGTTTGGAATATAGGAAGCTCTCAATCCCTAGACTTTTACTGTTGTTGAGGGAAACCAAGCGGGGAAAGGGCACCGGCGTCGCTAGGATTTCATCTTTTACAGTAAAAAAAAAACAAACTACCATTTGGAGCTATATTTTTTTCGCTTTGGAAATAAGGGGGGAGGGCGCACCGGGCGCAGCTGCCGGCAATTACTGGCAGCAACATCAGGAGAAAGGCATAACAATTAAATGCGAGCGAGCGGAGCGAGCGAGCTTGAATATTTTGACATTTTACAGTGAAAAAAAAACCCTGCCGTTTGTTGCTATATTTTTTCGCTTTGGAAATAAAGGGAGGGGGGGGGGGCACCGGGCGGAACTGCTGGCAATTACTGGCAGTAACATCAGGTGAATTGCATAACGATTCAATGCGAGCGAGCTTGAAAATTTTACATTTTACAGTCCAAAAACTGCCGTTCTTAGCCATGTTTTTTTCGCTTTGGAAATCAAGGGAGGGGGCGCACCGGGCGGAATTGCCGGCAATTACTGGTAGTAACATCAGGTGAATTGCATAACGATTAAATGCGAGCGAGCGAAGAGAGCGAGCTTGAAAATTTTACATTTTGCAGTCCAAAAACTGCCGTTCTTAGCCATATTTTTTCGCTTTGGAAATTGGGGGGGGGGGGGGCGCACCGGGCGGAAATGCTGGCAATTACTGGCAGCAACATCAGGTGAATTGCATAACGATTAAATGCGAGCGAGCTTGAAAATCTTACATTTTACAGTCCAAAAACTGCCGTTCTCAGCCCTATTTTTTCGCTTTGGAAATTAAGGGGGGGGGGTGGAGCGCATGCCACCGGGCGCAACTGCTGGCTATTACTGGCAGCAACATCAGGTGAATTGCATGACGATTCAATGCGAGCGAGCGAAGAGAGCGAGCTTGAAAATTTTGACATTTTACAGTAGAAAAACTGCCGTTTGTAGCTATATTTATTTTCGCTTTGGATATTAAGGGGGGTGGCGCACCGGGCGCAACTGCAGACAATTACTGGCAGTAACATCAGGGGAATTGCATAAAGATTAAATGCGAGCGAGCGAAGAGAGCGAGCTTGAAAATTTTATATTTTACAGTCCAAAAAATGCCGTTCTTAGCCATATTTTTTTGCCTTGGAAATTAAGGGAGGGGGCGCACCGGGCGGAAATGCTGGCAATTACTGGCAGCAACATCAGGGGAATTGCATAACGATTAAATGCGAGCGAGCTTGAAAATTTTACATTTTACAGTCCAAAAACTGCCGTTCTTAGCCATATTTTTTCGCTTTGGAAATTTAAGGGGGGGGGGTGGAGCGCATGCCACCGGGCGCGACTGCTGGCAATTACTGGCAGCAACATCAGGTGAATTGCATATCAATTCAATGCGAGCGAGCGAAGAGAGCGAGCTTGAAAATTTTGATATTTTACAGTAGAAAAACTGCCGTTTGTAGCTACATTTTTTCGCTTTGGAAATTAAGGGTGGGGGGTGCGACGGGCGCAACTGCAGACAATTACTGGCAGTAACATCAGGGGAATTGCATAAAGATTAAATGCGAGCGAGGGAAGAGAGCGAGCTTGAAAATTTTGATATTTTACAGTAGAAAAACTGCCGTTTGTAGCTATATTTCTCGCTTTGGAAATTAAGGGAGGGGGCGCACCGGGCGGAAATGCTGGCAATTACTGGCAGCAACATCAGGTGAATTGCATAACGATTAAATGCGAGCGAGCTTGAAAATTTTACATTTTACAGTCCAAAAACTGCCGTTCTTAGCCATGTTTTTCCGCTTTGGAAATTAAGGGGGGAGCGCATGCCACCGGGCGCAACTGCTGGCAATTACTGGCAGCAACATCAGGTGAATTGCATAACGATTCAATGCGAGCGAGCGAAGAGAGTGAGCTTAAAAGTTTTGACATTTTACAGTAGAAAAACTGCCGTTTGTAGCTATATTTTTTCGCTTCGGAAATTAAGGGGGGGGGGCAGCACCGGGCGCAACTGCAGACATTTACTGGCAGTAACATCAGGGGAATTGCATAAAGATTAAATGCGAGCGAGCGAAGAGAGCGAGCTTGAAAATTTTACATTTTACAGTCCAAAAACTGCCGTTCTCCACAGCCATATTTTTTCGCTTTGGAAATTAAGGGGGGGGGGGGCGCACCGGGCGCAACAGGACGATTACTGGCAGTAACATCAGGGGAATTGCATAAAGATTAAATGCGAGCGAGCTTGAAAATTTTGACATTTTACAGTCCCAAAACTGCCGTTTGATGCTATATCTTTTTTTGCTTTCGAAATTGAGGGGGCGCACCGGGCGCAACTGCTGGCAATTACTGGCAGCAATATTAGGAGAATTTAAATGCGAGCGAGCGGAGCGAGTGAGCTTGAAAATTGTGACATTTTACAGTCCCAAAACTGCCGTTTGTAGCTATATTTTTTGCAGTAAGGGGGGGGGGGCGCACCGGGTGGAACTGCCGGCAATTACTGGCAGCAACTTCAGGAGAATGGCATTACGACTAAATGCCAGCGAGCGAGCTTGAAAATTGTGACATTTTACAGTCCAAAAACTGCCGTTTGTAGCTATACTTTTTCGCTTTGGAAATTAAGAGGGGGCGGGGGGGGGGGGGGACGCCCGGTGCGCCCCTCCCCCTGGATCCGCCACTGGTAGTCAAAGGTGTCGGTTCATGTTCATGAGTGGGGGAGGTATGACCAGCGAGGTGGCGTCGAAGTGACCAAGTATGGGAAGGATGTCCAAAATGTATGTATATAGTCAACACTGTATAGAATACACTTGCACTATTAGATAATTATATATAAAATCAGTGCTGCCAGAACCAGGGTGCGAATTGCTTTTGCCCACGATTTTTTCTTTTTGTTTTTGTTTTTGTCCCCGATGCAAAATATCAAAAAAAAATAAATGAATAAATAAAAAATAATAATCATTTAGTGTCCGGCGTTGAGGTTGTTCGCAGACTGAAGGTTTTTTTTTTTTTTTTTTTTTTTTAAGGGTCTGAAGGGGGGTGCGTTCGCACCCAACGCACCCCCCCTGGTGACGCCCATGCTTTCAATGTGCAATTATTCCGATTCATATAACTGGTGGCGCTGTTGTAGGTAGATATCAAGACTTCGAGAGAGAGGACAGTCAAACACGTCCTGCAGGGTGGTTACCAGCTTTTGCACATGTTGACAGGGGCATACTGGATAAACGATGATAAATATATGTCACCAAAACAGATATAATTTCAGTCTGAAGATCTTACTTTGTTGTTCAAATAATATCATGCACTTCTTACAATGTGCAACCAATTCTACCATTTGGCGCTGTTCTATACGTAGTGGTCAGTGTTCTAGTGGAAGTGAAGTCTTCGAAAGAGAATACAGACACAAGCGTCTTCGCGGCAACATGTTTTTAGCGGTCTCTACTTTATGCTGTAACTGTAACCTTCCACCCCCCCCCCCCCCCGACACTGTGTTGAAAGCTTGCGTATGTCGTCTACCAGAACAACGGCCACCAAATTTCAGTATAGTCCCGTGGTCGCTATTGATTGCTTACAAACAGCAGCCACCAACGCCAGACAGTGTTGTATATCTGCTGGTCGGTGTCTCTTGGGGCCAGCAAAATACAAAACATAACGAAAACAAAAAACAAAACAAAAACAACAGCAACAACAACAATGACAAACAGACAATAATAACAACCATACACATCAGAACCTACACAAACTGAATAATATTGCAATAATCTGTTTTAGTTTCATTTCAATTCAATTGTGCTCTTTCAATCCATCAGAGGGTAAAACGTTTAATACAACACATTCATATTACAAATTTTTATGCATCTCTAAAGACTGATTACAGTTCTGGATTTCCTTATTGCTGAGGTTTTTCTATCAAAAGAAAAAGGGGATATAACTAAACATTGATGAAAAATTTGATTGTACGTCTTTGTAACCTGCAATATCCAGAAATTCCTTATCAGTTTATATATATATATATATATATATATATATATATATATATATATATACATATATACATATATATATATACATATATATATATATATATATGTATATATATGTGTATATACATATATATATATATATATATATATATATATATATATATACATATATATAAATATTTGATTTTCAATTTGACTACAGCAAACGCGCCGGAACACTTCTGTTTTTGTTTTTTTGTTTTTGTTTTTGTTTTTGTTTTGTTTTTTGGGGGAGGGGGCAAAATCTCGACGGGGGCACAGTATATGTTACGATGTGAGATCCTCGGCGAGGGAGTGAAGCGACCGAGCCGCAGGGGGGGGGGGGGAGAGGGGTGGTGGATTTGGAAGGGGGATACCCCCCCCCCCCCCCCCCTCCCACGGTATTGGCCTTTTGTAAAACAGTACAAAAGTCGCGTTTATAAAGTAATTTAAAAGCAAATTTCTAAGGAATTAAACCAAATGAGAAAAAAAAATGATTATTACATACGGGGGTGCATTGATGTGACGGTGTGAGATTTGGAAGGGGGATACCCTTTTACTGGTCAGTTGGGGATGCCAACTGATCAGTATCATATTGAGAGAAGAGATAGACCTAATGACCCTCATGGTGGAGTGTTTATTGCTACTAAGAGAGAACTTCTAGCTACAAGAGAAATCGAACTTGAAACAGATTGTGAAATTCTCTGGTGTAAATTAAATATGGCGGGATCTAAGACTCTTCATATAGCTGCGTACTCAGGGGCGTCACCAGCTTTTTTTCAAGGGGGGTGCGTTTTGACTGTAAATGTAAACTGTGATTTTTTTTTTATTTGATTTATTGGCTCCTGTGTCATCATGTACATTTACACATACTCTATATATTGTACATAATACATGTGATTGTATACATACACGAATCTTTCGCTATGAAAATGATGAAGGACTATATGGGGGTATGTGACGGTGTGAGATCCTCGGCGATGATCCATTCCGCTCCTTCAGTGCGGAGGATGTGGGAGGTGGATACCCCTTCCCACGGTAGGCCCACTTTTTGTAAAAACAAGAGTGTAAAAGTCGCGTTTACAGAGCATAGTGAAAATAAAAATACTATGAAGGACTATTACGGGGGTACATTGTGTGACGGTGTGAGATCCTCGGCGAGGGAGCGAAGCAACCGAGCAGGAGAGGGTGTAGGAGGGGGATACCCCTCCCACGGAGGGACTTTTTGTAAAAAGAAAAAAAAGGGAGAATTGCATAACAATTAGATGCGAGCGAGCGTAGCGAGCGAGCTTGAAAATTTTGATATTTTACAATCCCAAACTGCGGTTTGTAGCTATATTTTTTTTGCTTGGGAAATGAAGGGGGCGCACCGGGCGCAACTGCTGGCAATTACTGGCAGCAACATGAGGATAATGGCATAACGATTAAATGCGAGCGAGCGGAGCGAGCGAGCTTGAAAATTTTGACGTAATACAGTCCCAAAACTGCCGTTTTTAGCTCTATCTTTTCGCTTTGGAGATTAATGGGGGGGGGGGGTGGCGCACCGGGCGCAACTGCTGGCAATTACTGGCAGCAACGTCAGGAGAATGGCACAACGATTAAATGCGAGCGAGCGAAGCGAGCGAGCTCGAAAATTTTGGCATTTCACAGTTAAAAAAAAATGCCGTTTTTAGCTACATCTTTTCGCTTTGAAAATAAGGGGGGCGCACCGGGCGCAACTGCTGGCAATTACTGGCAGTAACATCAGGAGAATGGCAAGGCGATTAAATGCGAGCGAGCTTGAAAATGTTGACATTTTACAGTCAAAAAATTACCGTTTGTAGCTATATTTTTTCGCTTTGGAAATTAAACAGGGCGCACCGGGCGCAACTGCTGGCAATGGCAACAACATCAGGAGAATGGGATAACGATTTAAATGCGAGCAAGCGGAGCGAGCAACCTTGAAAAATTTGACATTTTACAGTATAAAAAAAAAACTTCCGTTTGTAGCTATATTTCTTCGCTTTGGAAATTAAGGGGGGCGCACTGGGCGCAACTGCTGGCAATTGGTATACTGGCAGTAACATCAGGAGAATGGCATAACAATTAGATGCGAGCGAGCGGAACGAGTGAGCTTGAAAATTTTGGCACGTTTAACAGTCCAAAAACTGCCGTTTGTAGCTATATTTTTCGTTTTCGAAATCAAGGGGGGGGGGGGGGCGCACCGGGCGCAACTGCTGGCAGTTACTGGCAGCAACATCAGGAGAATGGTATAACGATTATATCGTCTGCATCACTTCAGTCAATCAATTTTCCTTACAATGTTTTTGTTTACCCCAAGGTTCCACAATTATGTTTTCTCAGTTTACTTTGTTTTGATTATGCAACCTTATTCTAAGTTACCAAAGAAAGTGAAATGTTTAGGCCTATGTTCTTTTCGAAAAATGAAGTAAAGTTTGAATTGAATTGAACTGAATTGAATTGAATTGAATTGAATTGAATTGAATTGAATTGAATTGATTAAAATGCGAGCGAGCTTGAACATTTTTACATTTTACAGTCTAAAAACTGCCGTTTGTAGCTATTCCTTTTCGCTTTGGAAATTAAGGAGGGGGCGCACCGGGTGCAACTGCTGGCAATTTAATACTGGCAGCAACATCAGCGATTAAATACGAGCGAGCGGAGCGAGCGAGAGTGAAAATTTTGACATTTTACAGTCCAAAAAATGCCGTTGGTAGCTATGGTTTTTTTTCGCTTTGGAAATTAAGGGGGGCGGTGCGCCACTGGTAGTCAAGGATGTCGGTTTATGTTCATGATTGGGGGAGGTATGACCAGCGAAGGGGCGTCGAAGTGACCAAGCGGGGGAAGGATGTCCAAAATCTGCACTTTTTAGAGCATCCCCTAATTGTTTGTGTTTGTGTGTGTTTGTGTGTGTGTGTGTGTGTGTGTGTGTGTTTTATGCATGGAAAAGTTGGGAAATAGCCCAGGTCAAGTCTTATTATTGGCAATGCAAGGCATTTTAATATAGACTATAGTATGTAAAGCAACACTCAGTGATCTAGCTTTGATATAACGAAGTGTAAGGTACAGAGGTGTACATTCTACATCACACTGCGCAACATTGCAGCGACTCTTTGCCGTTCGGATGTTCTGAGTACACTGCTCCATCCTGCTTATCATTCAGAATGGCAACCAGGAATCACGCTGAATCACAATCTTTTGTCGGCTCCGGGCTTTTCGAACAATGTTTCACACTATTGATGCCTCTTTAATTATGGTTAAAATAAATCTTAGAGAAAAAAAAATAATTTCTTGCTCACCCTTTCATGTCAGTTTCAAAAGCAGCTTACCAACCCTTGAATTACCATTTTGATTTTTTTTTTAACCAGCGGATTGGGAGAGGGGCACGTGCTCCCCCCCCCCCCCCCCCAGTTACGCCACTGATTGGAGACGTATAACGGGGGAAGGTGTGGGCGGGGTATCTCCCTCCCATGCGACGGAGCTTTTGCATTTTCTAAATTGATAATCCGTTGCACAATGAATGAAATATACCTTACGTATATAGTACGGGCGACAGATAGTAAACACGTGATGTACGTATAGCATCAGTGCTGCCAGAGCCGGGGTGCGATTGTTTTTGTTTTTGTTTTTTGTTTTTTGTTTTTTGTTTTGTTTTGTGTTTTTTCGTTTTTTCGTTTTTTTTACTCCTGGTGCAAAATAAAAACAAATAAGAAGAAAAATAAAAAAAAGAACAATTATTTAGCGTCCGGCGTTGAGGTCGCTCGCAGACTCAAGCGATTTTTTTTTTTTTTTTTTTTTTAAGGATCTGAAGGGGGATGCGTTCGCACCCAGCGCACCCCCCCCCCCCCTGGTGACGCCCATGGTACTACAGGCCTCATGAAAATGACGAAGAGAGTCTTGCAGAGCTTCAACGATCCCTGTGTAAATTGAATCGCGATCATATATGGTAGTCATAGGAGGTGATTTTAACCTACCTGGATGGGATTGGGAAACCAGACAGGTGAAAGCATGTCATCACCCAGCGCTTCATCATGCTTTTGGTTCTATGCTTGATGACCACGGGTTAACGCAGGTAGTTACGGAAACAGCCAGGAAAAAAAAAACGTCCTTGATCTATTCCTCGTAAATAATCCAACGTTAGTCACTGATGTCTCAGTTGTACCAGGCATTTCAGATCATGATTGCCCAATTCTCACGATTGCTGGTTGTCCAACTCGCCAGAAGCTAGTAAGAAGGAAAATCAACATCTACAGCAAAGCGGATTGGGAGAAATTTGCTGATTTCATGCAAGGTGTAGGCAAGGAAATTGAAGATAAGCTTGACTTTTGCTCAGTGAATGAGGCTTGGGTTATGTTCAAGAATGGAATAGAGAAGGGAATGACAGAGTTTGTTCCACATAAGATGACCTCCAAAAAGAATGACATACCTTGGATTTCAAACAAGATTAAAAGGTTGATCAAAAGGAGAGATAGGTTGAACAAAAAAAGTCGGAACATGAAATTGAGAAACCACGGGGTAGTCCCTTTTCAATTGGAGGAAGAGTTGAAAGCAGTTAAGAAATCACTGCAACAGGAGCTAAGGAGGGCTTATTGGAATTATGTGGAATCTCTTTTTTCTATCGATGAAGATACCACAGAATTTTAGAGTATGAAGAGATTTTGGGGCTTCATCAAACACAACAGGACTGATAATACAGGAATAAGAGAACTGAAAAGTGATGGTATTACGATCACTGATCCAATTGCAAAAACTGAAGCATTGAACCAACAGTTCAAAAGTGTTTTCATCAAGGAAACTCCCATACCGAATGACTTACTACCGGAAACCTCAGACTTTGAAGAAATGGAGGATATTTTGTTTACATCAAAGGGTGTAGAGAAGTTGCTTTGTGGTTTGAAGACATACAAGGCCCCTGGACCGGATGGTATAACTCCACGAGTCTTGAAGCAGCTGGCAAAAATTCTGGCTCCAATTCTTTGCAATATATTCCGGTTGTCATATGAATTAAGCGAAATACCAAATGATTGGCGTGAAGCAAATGTTGTACCAGTCTACAAGAAAGGTAATCGATCTACTCCTGTAAACTACCGCCCCATTTCGCTGACATGTATTTGCTGTAAACTAATGGAACACGTTTTAGCCAGCAAAATTATGAAGCACGGGGACGAAAATAACATCATTTTTCCCCTGCAATATGGCTTCCGTAAGAACATGTCATGTGAACAACAATTGTAACTTGGTTTCACAAGCGATTTACAAAGGAACTTGGATGCAGGGCGTCAAACGGATGTTATAGTCATGGATTTTTCAAAAGCTTTTGACAAGGTTGGGCATGAGCGGCTTTTACGTAAACTGGACTACTACGGTATCAGGGGGAAACATCTGAGATGGATTCAAAGCCTTTTCTCAATGGAAGAAGTCAGAGGGTTGTTTTGGATGGTATTAAATCTTCTTCAGTATATAGCGGTAGGATCTGGAGTGCCTCAGGGGTCGGTTCTTGGGCCTTGCCTCTTTCTGCTTTACATCAATGACTTGCCTGATGGTCTCGCGTCAAAGGTTCGCCTTTTTGCCGATGATGCTATTTCTTACATGACCATCGACAATCAACATCATACGCAAAATCTTCAAGAGGACCTAAACAAAATTGGTGACTGGGCGAAAAAATGGATGATGGATTTGAACACAGATAAGTGCAATGTTTTGACAATATCCAGGAAAAGAAGTAAGGTGCAACACGTGTATCATCTAAATAACGCCCCTCTTGAATCTGTTGAATCCGTGAAGTAACCATCACTTCTGATTTGAAGTGGACCCAACACATCAATAATACTGTCAATAAAGCCAATAACGTGCTTGCATTTCTAAAACGCAATCTTCGCGTAAAATCTTCTGATGTTAAAGCCACAGCTTACAAAACGTTGGTTCGACCAATTGTTGAGTATGCTTCCACAGTTTGGGACCCATCTACCAAGAACCTAATCCACCAAGTGGAAATGGTCCAGAGAAGAGCTGCGCGATTCACTTTAAATCACTACCATAACACCTCGAGTGTCACCAAAATCCTACAAGAACTTGATTGGACCACTCTGGAACAGCGCAGAGAAAATGACAGGCTAATTATGATGTACAAAATACACAATAATCTTACTCCTCTTTCAGCACAGGACTATATTATCAAACAGGCTGCTCAGTTAACGAGAGCCTCGCAACCACATTCCTATCACCATACCATATTCGAGAACTGAATCGCATCGCCATTCGTTCTTCCCAAGAACTGTAAGGAACTGGAATTCCCTGTCCGTCAGACATTGTTTCAGCTCCATCTGTGGGATCATTTCAAAACCGTCTAACGGTTGATTACAGTGGCTAGTTGTTTTCGTCATATTTTCTATGTGCTTGTAAATATCTGTAGATAAATTGTATTATAATGTAAATAGCATCAGTCTGCAAGAATCTTCAGTCTATTGAAGGAGGCAGACTTAATCAGAAGAAGAAGAAGAAGAAGATTCTTAGCGAGGGAGCGAAGCGACCGAGCGGGGGGGGGGGGGGGGGGGGGGACACCCCCGTCCCACGGTAGGGACTTTTTGTAAAAGCAGAGTACAAAAGTCGCGATTATAGAGCATTTAAAAGCAGATTTTAAGGAATTAACATATCAAAAAAAAAAAAAAAAGGTGGAAGGACTATGATCATAACATACGGGGGGGGGGGGGGGGGGTACATGATGTGATGGTGTGAGATCCTCGGCGATTGACCGAAGTTACCGTGCGGGGGGGGGGGTGTGGGAGGGGGATACCCCCTCCCACGGTACAGACTTTTTGTAAAAACAGAGTATAAAAGTCGCGTTTATACAGCATTTAAAATCAAATTTTTCGGGAATTAAACATATATACGGAAAAGTTCAGTGCGAAGGACAATAGCATACTGTACCGGCGTACATTAGGTGACGGTGTGAGATCCTAATACGTACTGCATTATGTGCTGAAAGCCGCCTGATTTCCCGATATAGAAGCCTTTGTTACGTCATAAACCCGCAGCTGCACCGCGCGCCTCGCCGTAGCGGAAACTAAAGCACGCACTTTAGTGCGCGCATGCAAACCTCAAATACGCGCAGCCTGAACTCCCAAGTTCATTGACCCTACCTGCAAAAATATCATAAATCCTTCATAAATTCCCCCAAAATTCTCGGATCACTACCAAAAGTTAATCATTTCTTACTTGTGTCATTCTAAACCTTTCCTGCAAGTTTCATCTCAATCCGTTGACTGCTTTTTGAGTTATTTTGCACACAAACGAACCAACTAACTAACAAACAAACCAACGGTAACGAAAACATAACCTCCCCCCTTGGCGGAGGTAACTAGTAATTTTACTTTAAGTACGGGGAGAGCGAGCAAGCCACATTCTCTTTGCCATTCGTCTGAAATGTATTCATTAAAAGCTTAAACGTGAGCGCATTGTTCGAGCGGTAAAAATATTCTTATACTGCTAGAAAGCATAGAAAAAAAGGAAAATGTAAGGTTTACTAAAGATATGTTTCAGCGGGCACAGAACTTGAGGGAGTAAAACGTGATTTACTCCATATAGTACATTATCTCTCAATAAAAAAACATATCACCCAAAATCTATATATTGTAGACCTACAGTTAGAGTGTAACTGTTAAATGTAATGCAGGTAATGTAAAAACATACAGTATTGTAAACAGTAATGATTTTAACGTACAGAAGAAATACGCATCAAGATATCAGGATACTAAGTTCCGGCGTAGATACTTTTCACTGGACTGTGGGTACAATGAAAACCAATACATAACTGTGTATATGTATTATACACGGTCGATTTCTTACATAAGTATTAAAACATGCACACATAAAAAAAAGTCGCGATATTTTGCACAAACTATGACTACATGTCACAGATGAGATCGAGTTCAGTGTTCTTTCAATTTCGTGTATATGACATTCATCTCCTCAAAGTGCTCTCTCCGTGTACAGATTCCTTTCAAGCGAGCTCACTACATGCCCTACCAACATGACCAACGTATCCTTCACATCATTCAGTTTCTCGTTCCCCATTACCTTCTTTTACACTGTTTGTGTACATAAAATGACATAGGCCTAGATGTATAAGTTATACCCGCTTGACCTCCCAGTCAAGCTTTGAATAGCATATGGCAATCCACATATAACTTGTGAATATATCTCGAGTACAAACCATAGTATATAACGTACATGAATGTGTGTGCGCTTTTTCTAATGATAAGCGAAAAAAAAATCGTACCGATTAAGCTGAGAGAACACAGTCAATGGCAATATAAACAGCGGAGAGCAAGAAGAGAGAAAACTCCGAGAAGAAGGAAGAACTATGTCTGTAGAGTAAATTTGATAAAACGCACCACTAAATTGTCAGGACAGATGAAAGCACGAATGTTATGACAAGAGTAATAATTCAAATTTATGAATTTCTTCCGTCGAGATGTTTTCATTGCAACTGATTGACAAATTGCCCTACATCGACGTAAATAAGCACTGAATTGATCAGTGTTTTAGTAGTAGCCATGATAAAAAATCATGGGCGTACATACTCGAGCAGGATTCGAACCTACGACCTCCTGATCACCGGACAGGCGTCATCTCCACTTTCTTTCTTTCTTTCTTTCTTTCTTTATTTATTTATTTATTTCACCCGATTTCTCTACAGAGCATCCAAAACAACTTATTCACTGTATAGCACGTCTAGTAAGAACAGAAAATCATTGATTTGCCAACATGATATAACTGCTAATTTGTTAGTTTGCCTGTTTGTTTGTTTCAGTTTGTTTTGTTTGTTTGTTTGTTTGTTTGCTTTTTCTTGGTCCAGTTTGCTTCTAGAGTACCCGATATGCACAGAGGAGAGTACTATACTAGATGATAGATGCAGGTTGTGTGCCTTACCTATTTCCGTTGGTTACGATGTATAGATTGTATACGACGGGTCTGCTTGTCCTTTGTTTGTTTGTTTGTTTGTTAATTGTTTTTATTTCCACCTAAGATATGCAAGCTTTGTGAAAGGACAAAGCAAAAGAATTACTTCTCAAAATAATAATTTATAATGAACTTTTCTCAGTTGCCGCTTATCACCGGGACTGTGTATAATACAAGCACTTTGAATATTGTAATTGCGTCAGCACGGTTTAGTTAACAAATCCTTTGAAGCATGTATATTATACAATGTATAATACGCAAGCCAAGGTGCCATACTCTATAAGGTTGTGACTATAATTCCTTCTTTTCTTTTGCTTGCTCTTTCCCTCTCTCCCTCACTATCAGCATTCACTTTCTCTCTCTCTCTCTAATGTATTTATGTACATGTATGTATATGATTATGCTTGTTATTCTTGTATTGCTTGATTCAACACTAAATCACCCAGATCAAAATTTAAGTGTACACACAATGTTTTTTGATTTCTCAAGTACAAAGAAAAAACCCCAAAATAACAAACAAACATAAAATGAAACACTGAGACGAAATTCAGTAAAATATGTGTTACCGTATAATTGAATTATCCTTGATTTAGTTTGCTATAGAATAAAAAGATACATAATAATGTAATGTTTTTAAACATATACAATGTAATATCTTTTAAACATATACAATGTACAGTATGTCAAAATGTGCAACATGCAAACATTGATATGAACGAATTGAGAAAAAGTTGGTAAACTACAAGAGGGCCATGCACCTATGAAAAACTGACTTTGTCTCTGATGAATACATGTACATATTTCAAACTACATTGTATACTATTTCAAACTAAGCAGTCTTGGAGAATTCCAGCACATGGTTCCTGACTGGTAATTGTCAAAATGTGAATAAGTTCATTAACTGCCTTTGTTCAAGTCACATTCAATTCATAAAAAGGCAGATTCCACGTAAAACAAGCCTACATTGTGAAGAATCCAAATACAAGTGTACTGTAATTTTGATGGATATATTAGTCTAATTTGCTGCCATAACACTGATAAACACTGCTATAGAACAACAAATGTTGTGGAAGAGGGAGCAGCACTATTAGCATGTAAAATTAATTCATATGGAGAACAAGCCTAATGAAATTAAACACAAGATGTGCCATTCCTATGAGAATTTTTTTATTACTGATTACAGAACCCCCCCCCCCTCGAGTAGGCCTACATTACAAAATAAGTTTATTGCACATATCCTAGATGAAGACCTCACTTCCAAGATTAAATCCTAGGAGCATTGCGATTCTTAAGACTTGAAAATTACTGCTCCTTAATCTGTTGAGGGTGAGCTTAAATTGTTATAACATGCATTTCCCATAGACACCAGCCCAAGTATACTCGGGACTTAACCTTTAAATGTGTAATCACAGCCTCAACAGGACCCAGCAAGAATGTATGTACCTAAGAAGGGCAGAAATGGCTTAACACAGTGACATTCATACAGCATTCACCACAATTTGTGCATCACAACTGCCTGATGTGGATATGAAAGACATGTATCAGAAAATATATGACTACAGAAACTTATTAAATATCAATACATGTGTACAAACTTAATCATGGTAGGGGCACAAATATTTAAGAATGTACTGCCCATACATGAATACTCTGCTTGAGTCTCCAATGAACAGCTTTACAAATGGATTAAGAAAAAAAAAGAGAGTATAAAAGCATGAATTCAATCAAACAATTGACTACACTGCAGGTTGATTACATCTTTATACATTTATGGCCTCACTTAAAGCATTTATATTAAAGGTGAAATACATATCTATTTTACATTACCATCATTTGCTCTGTACATTTTAATAACACTCACTGAAATAATAAGATTAATTTGGTAATATCTATACAATTTGAAATACAGGGTAAAACATATAATTTTTATTCAAATTCATGAAGTTCTTCCGCCGAGATGTTTTCATTGCAACTGATTTACAAATTGCCCTACATCGACTAAGCACTGAATTGATCAGTGTTTTAGTAGTAGCCATGATAAAAAATCATGGGCGTACATACTCGAGCAGGATTCGAACCCACGACCTCTTGATCACCGGACATACGTCATCTCCACTAGACCACCGAGCTTTCGCCCGACAGCAAGTGTTGGTTCTAATCCTTATAGCATGCAGCGGGTACTGCTTTTGTTATTCAAATGACGAGATGACGCCTGTCCGGTGATCAGGAGGTCGTAGGTTCGAATCCTGCTCGAGTATGTACGCCCATGATTTTTTATCATGGCTACTACTAAAACACTGATCAATTCAGTGCTTATTTACGTCGATGTAGGGCAATTTGTCAATCAGTTGCAAAGAGTGATAATATATTACTTGAATCGAACTCACGGCCTTGTGATTGAAGATGTAGAACCTGTCTACAATTCAGATCGGTAAAACTTTTAGACTCGTGAAATGCTCTCTTTTAAGTCACTACCCTATTTTACCGCCTTATGACTTACATTATGTCTGATATTTTTACATCTAATATCTATTACTTCTATCATTCAATGTGCGACATTCGTCGTGCATCGGGCCTAAACTTTTTTCTTTCTTTTTTTTACACTTTAAGCACCTTGAAAAACCCATGACATATTTTCACCAAACGTGGCAGGTATAGCATCGCTATGGTGGTAGAATCTTAATTCATTCAAAATAATCTTTATCTTAGCAAAGCTCCGATGGTAAGAAGCGATGGTACTTCACGTTATGAGTAAGTGTATTGGTGACTGAAGTTTCAAGTTTGTTTGTGGTAGATAAAGGAGTGCTCCCCTTTTGGCCGGGGGATGGCGAATGAACAAAAATAATGGGCCCAATTTTCACATTAAAACTTCCTCTTGAAAACAGTATGACGGATTTTCACCAAACATGGAAGGTAACATAACCTGTATTGGATGATAAGATCTTACTTTGCTCAGAAGGCCCCCATATCCTTCCGCCCCTTCCCGGTCCCCTTAAGACCCCAATTTAGATAATCGTTAAAAAAAGTTCCTTCTCATGAATCAGAATAGAACTTAGTTCATAATTTGTTCTATGAGTGAGTACCTTCGTGACTGTAGTTTCCAGTTTGTTCATTGCAATATTGGAAACCCTCCTCAGGGCTGGGGGGGGGGGTGGGGGGCGAGGGGACACAAGTTGGTGCCAATTCTCATATTTTTCATGTTCTATATAAAAGTGTATGGCCAATATTTTCACCGAACTTGGCGAACTTGGTATTTTCGCGTTGATGATAGAATACATAATAGGCCTACAAAAATGGACAACCATGACTCTCTTTAGTCCCCCAGAACTCCCAAGTTAAAGAATCTTCTTGTATGAAACCTTAAATATTCTGAGTAATATTACAATGTACGGACCTACGTTAGTGAGTGTACTTTACATTTTGTTTATATAGCAGATCCAGGAATGCCTCCTTAGGGCCAAGGCCAATTTGGGAGCTAGCTTCAACATTTTGATCTTTTCGCTCTTTTTTGGAAATATTCTACAAACTTGGCAGGCATTATTTATTTCCAGGTAAATTTATATGTACAAATGGACATTACATCCTCATGACGGTCCTTTAAATTTTCCCAGTTTTGCTACATAGTCCTCAAGAAAGAAACTCAGGGTCCTTATAAAAATATGAAAATTCAAAATACTGAGAGAGCTGTCAACAAAAACAGACATTACATTTTTCGATCTTACATCTCCAATACAGATTGTCAATCATGCCTATATGTTACTATACTTACAGGGTTCCATGACATTTGCTCCTGCGACAATTGCTCCCATGAAATATTTGCACGCTATATGTGCCAAACATGAATTCTACGCGCAAAAATAACCTAACCCTAATCCTAATTCTCACATCAAACTTTACCTAACACCCTATCACAACCCTAAACCTAGTCCTTGGAAAAAGTAAGACCAGAGCAATTGTCGCAGGAGCAAATATCGTGTCACCCTGATGTATACCTCTGATAGATCAGGCTTTGATATGCATACGTTATTTTCCCGGGATATGCTTAACATTTGCAAAAGCTATGAAACAATATCTTAATTCACATTGTTCTCTTACATCTTATTTGAAAATAGCCTGACAACCAAAAATATTCCAAATTTGGAGAAGGTTTTCATTGTAATTGAAACTGCTACCTCGAAAATTTTGCCCTCATTTTTTTTTTTTTAATACAGGACGACAAATTTTGAAACAACATTTTCTTATGATACGCAAATGAGAAGTTAGGACAGTTACAGTATAATCAGCAGTAATTCAATCCGAGAAATGTATGAATGTGGAAGTCTTCTTGGCTGCTCATTCTATTCCTCGATATTTCGTTTGTCAAAGTGATGATGCGTCCCAAATGATGCGTCCCAAATAAAGAATTATCGTCCAATTTCATTATTGCCCGTCATTTCCAAAATCCTTGAAAAGATTGCACATGAACGTTTGTATAAGTTTCTAGTTGATAACCACATTTTAAATCCTAACCAATTTGGTTTTCGAAAAGGTTTTTCTACAGATTTTGCAATCATTCAAACTTGTGACAAAATTATCGATTCTATTGCGAACAAACAGCACGTGATAGGAGTTTTTATGGACCTGAGCAAGGCCTTTGATACAATAGACCATGGAATTTTATTAAAAAAGCTACATAATTATGGCATAAGAGGAATAGTTCTTTCCTGGTTCCGAGATTATTTATCCCAACGTCAGCAATACGTAGCATTTCATTCAAGTACCTCGTTTAAGTCATATATTACTTGCGGTGTACCACAGGGATCCATTTTAGGACCTCTACTTTTTCTTATATATATTAACGATATTATAAATTCCTCAACCCTTCTCACCTATGTATTATTCGCGGACGATACCAGTGTCTTCTACTCTCACAACTGTTTAAACACACTAGTGGATATACTTAATTCTGAGCTTGCAAAAATTTCTACATGGTTTAAATGCAATAAATTATCACTAAATATAGATAAAACGTGTTTCATAAACTTCAATACTTCACATTTGCAACCGATAATGCCTAATAACATTATTATTGATGGTATGCCCATTATTGGAAAAAAATCAACCAAGTTCTTAGGGGTAACCCTTGACTCCAATTTAAATTGGAATAACCACATTGATAATATAACCACATTAATATCTAAAGTCATTGGAATACTTCGGAGATTAAAATATTTTGTAACGGAAAAAGTACTCACTATGTTATACAATGCATTAATCTTACCGTATATTAATTATTGTAATGTTGTCTGGGGAAACTGTAATAAAACCAAAGTAAATGTTATTTTTCTTTTACAGAAAAAGGCAATAAGAATATGTACTAACTCACATTATTTAGAACATACTGATCCATTATTTCTTAGACTAAAAGTTCTTAAAGTTGACGATATACACAAATTTCAAACAGCAATATTTATGTTCAAATACACGCAAAATCTACTCCCACTCTTCCACAACGCATTTTCCCTTAACAGGGATGTCCATGCTTACCCCACGCGCCATCGTAATGATTTCCATTTGAATAACCCTAAACTCCTATTAGCTCAAAAATCAATTCGGCATAACGGGCCTGATATTTGGAATTCACTCCCTCTCCACATAAAACAGTGCACATCTCTCTATTCCTTTAAGGCAAATACAAAGAAATATTTCTTGGCACAATATCATACGGTACAGTAATCATTAAACATGTACCTCTTATACTCAACAACAAGGCAATATTTTGGTCCACCCCCTTTTCCCTTTCTTTTACTTTGCTGCTTGACCCTTCGCCCATATTATAACATATTCAATCATTTTCTTAGAAGTGCTGACCATCAACACTTTCGCGCTTCATCACCTGCACACGCACTCACAGGCACCACTCCTGTTTACCAAGTAATTGTATAAAACTGGATTTACACGCATTTTAACATGGCCCATCCGTATTAGTGTTCAAGTACTACAATAAAAAATGGTAATTTAACTCTGGCTGTCCGTCTGTTCAAGCACGGCTTATAACGGCGGCCCTCTGCATTATATGTATATATTATATATTGTACTGTGAATCAAGTCATTATTGGCCATATAAACATTTTGTATGTTATTTAACGTTTCATTTGTCTTTATATACAAAATATGACTTACTATGTAATATGTCAATAATTTTCAGAATTGTATTTGTGTAATTGAACCTGCCTTTGTTATTTTTGTATTCTGAAAGAAAATATGAAATGCAGAAAATAAAATCTTTTCAAACAAAGTGCCTTATAGTTCACTAGCTCCGGGAGTCTCTTTGTAAACAAGGAGTATATTGCCGTTCAAGATTACCAACGTGCCAGGCTTGGGCATCACGCATCTCGGGAGATTTCGATATAGCAAAGAAGTGGGGAATTCGATCAGATTTGGTTTTCGCGTCGTTCCGTCCGAGGAAATTACCCCAACCTTTGTGACTTTCGGCTCCTTTTCATCGTGATAAACAACGTAAATCATGTTGTCTGCACCAACGTGGCAGTTGCTTATCCGACACCAGTCCTCCAGGGATATAATCCTCTTGATTTTTCCTGACAACAAACAGACCCAGGAGATCTCGGCATGTCCCGATTTGATGACGATTTCTTCATTTTCTATTGATTCGAAACTCAGTATCGTCCTCGACTCAATATCGTTGATCGTACGGCATATCGTTGCCGTTGTTGGATCGATCACATAGAACACACCATGAACGCTGTCAGCAGCTACTAGCAAACCCCTGCTATCGACGGTTAGATAGGCGAAACGAAAGCCATCATTGAGTAAGTCTTGACAGAGTTCAACTTTTTTGTTGTCCAAGCTGAAGATACGGATCTTTCCATGTTTGCAATCGTTGTATGCAAATCGGTCATTGCCTAGAAATGCCACGTCAAAAATACCTCTGTTTTTGTCGGCCGCCATCAATGGATCGATCGTGCCACTTTCCACATCAACTTTGTACAGGCCATGACCAGCCCCGTCGCGAATTGCGATCGTTCGCCGATTGACACGGCACACCAGGACGGGATCTTTAATTTCAGCAGGTACTTTGATCGTTTTCTCCATCTCGAACGATTGTTTGGTTCCAGCCAGGAAGCCCACATTACGCTCTCCGTCTTCTGTCTTATAACTGACTTTTTTAGCGATAGATGTCAACAGTGCTGGAAGATCTTTGTCAGTGGAGGGAGTCTTTGCAACAGTTGACTTGTCTAGGTTCTGTAGTCTTTCATGAAAAACTTTGCAGTCACAGTCATCCAACAGGGACTTTGCCACTGACTCTTCGGCATCGATTGTTTTCAGTGACAAGTTGGTTGTGTCTCTCGCCTGTGCTATCTTGAGTTGAAGGCGACATTTCATGTCCTGTAGTTCTGCTGACATAGCGTTGTTCTTCTTCATTAAGTCGGATTTGACATCATTGACGTTTTCATTTATGTCTGTAATCAATGAATCTCTCTTCTCTATAACTTTATCGATTTCTTCTTTGGCTCGTGCGTGAGTCGTTTCAATCTCTGATTTCCTCTTGTCCTCGGCATCCATCAATTCTGCTGTAATTGTTGCTAGCAATTTACTCTCAAGAGCATCGAAATGTTCATCGATATCTTTGGAACATTTCGTCAACATTTCCAAGAAACATAGATTTTCAGATTTTAAATCGGATATTTTCGTCAAGTCTTGCTCAATTGTCTTCTTCTTCTGGGCAAAAAACTTCAAAATATCAGCCAGTTCATGTCGCACATGAGTAGTCACGGCACAGGTGTGGCACATAGGAACCTGACACTCTCTACAGTACAGTTCTACCTCCTTCTTATCATGCTCCGGACAAGGCCATTTTATTTTTCCTGCCGACGCCTCCCCGAGAATGGCGTGGGCAATGCGTTCGGCGCAGGTCTTGCAAAGATGCCGTTGCTCAACCACTTTGTAGCCTTGTATGGCGCCTTCTTCACTATCTCCACATTCTTCACACTTCAGTCCTAGGTTGTCAAAAAGATCCGCCATGTTTTCCAACGATCGAACAATGACTCACCAAGTGTGTTGTATTAACAAACTCAGTTCAGTTTTTTTTTCTTCAAAGAACTGATTTTAACCGAGCGTGGTAGTGTAATAGATGTGTAGATGTAGTATCGATGAGGTGTTGAATGTGATGGCAGGTCTGCGTCCAGGCTCGTCTTGAGTAAAACTAGAAAAGAGAAGTTATGGATACCATACGGGGGACATGAATAGTCGTCAGTTATGGCGGCCGGACAGACTGAACAAATCTGTTTTGGAATATCCAGAGCTGCGATCGTTCAGAGTCCTTGCGGTATTGTGTTTATCCTACCACGCATCCCTACACGTGGTACACTGTGTACTAATGTGCATCCTGTAGAAGGCTATACAGGGTTCTAAGGCCATGTAGTCCTCCTATGTAATCAGCCGGGAATAGCACTGGAACGATTGTCTCAGCAATTCATTCATGACAGCCAACCGTGACCAAATTTTGACAGATTATAACATTGTAGATGATGTTTCTCGAAAGAAAAAAAAAAGAAGAGGAATGCATTCTTTTTTTCTTCCCCCGCAATCGACATGTTCGATGTTACGAAAATCTTTTTTTTTTATCGTGAGGTACTTGCTATTGTTCTACAAAGATTATGCACCTTTCACAGGCCTCAGCAGATGTGCACAATTTTCTGCAAACTTAATAAAAAAAAGTAATTACAAATGTATAACGTCCACTAAAGTTTTGATGTCGCTCGTGTTTCATATTGTGGTATAGACTGCTTTGTTTTTTTCACTCCAGTCCTGAATTTTCAACGCGGATGTGCTGCTCAGAGCTTGTACCAGAAACACTCCGGTTTTACCACACCTGAGATCAAATCTGTACCCCTATAAAAAAACCCAGTTATAGAATTTTATAAGCTTGTCTGTCTTTCCTAGCATTTTTATGATGAAGTACAGCATTTCTTGTTAAAAGCTGCGAGAAAACTCACGTGCTATTTCACATGCACCATGAGCCCATAAGTATCATATACATTTCTATGGGATATCCCCTCCCACACAAGGGAGCCCTTATGGAAAGAACACAGTTTTGCCACACTATGTAACACAGTGTGCAACACAGTGTGGCACACAGTGTCGAACACATGTGTTTAATATGTGGTTAAAGTGTGATTTTGGGACGTGTGGTAACACTGTGTATTTACCACAGTGTGAAACACAGCGTCACCACACTGTGAAACATAGCATTACCACATGGTCCAAAACACATATTAAAAACACTGTGAATTAAACCACAGTGTCACACAATATGACCACAGGGTTATAACCACATAGTCCATTACACTGTGGTAGTCACCACAGAATCCACCACACTATGGTATTCACCACATAGTCTACCACACTGTGGTAGTCACCACATAGTCCTCCACACTATGGTATTCACCACATAGTCTACCACACTGTGGCAGTCACCACATAGTCCACCACAGTACAATGTGGTAGTCACCACATAGTCATCAAATATATCAACTACCACATAGTCATCAGGTGTATCAATATTTGTAATGCATGAAGACACGGTTACTGAGTAGATAACACTGTTATTGAATATGAAATTACCTTTTCATAACAAAATTTATGACATTGGTATAACATAACATTATTAAACAATAGTTCAAAGGAAATCCCATCACAAATACTTCGAATTTAGAAGTATTTTATGAATTTTCTCAAATTTAGGTTGCTTTTTATAAATATTCATGAGCTATGCAAAGTCTGTACCACAGGAATACCACAGGAATACCACAGTGTTACCACAGGAATACCACAGTGTCACCACAGGAATACCACAGAAATACCGCATGAAGTATCACATTCTGTACCTCAGCACTCCCACTTGATAGGTAATACTGTAGGAGTATAGGACAGGTTAAGTACTGCTTAAATCAGTTGTCATGATTCGCAGCATAACTCACCTATTAATGAGATTCTGGAATATGCATTTTGTTTTGTTTTTTGCTTTTTATATTCCAGTTGGTACTACTGTGTGGTACTGCTGTGTGGTATTGTCCTGTGATAGTCATGTGATATAGCATGTCACGAAAAAAAAACCCCACAAGAATATCCTGTGATATTTTTCTGTAATTAAAGTGTACAAGAAAGCAGTTGTAAACACAGTTTGTATCCATACTACTGAATATTCTCGGCACACTACCAGAATGAATTATTATGTACAAGTAACAGGCAATGAAGTGACATTTGTACATGATTTTGTGGTTTCGGAAGATGATAGTGATGCCTTTGCTCTCATTAAGTATGTAGAGCATGATGGCCCATTTGTAAAGAATAGAGACAGGGAGAGCCATGCTGATGCTGTACACATCAGAGTAGTGAAACGTGTGACCAATAGATTTTATGCAATACCTCCTGGTGAAATCTTAGGAAAGCATGTGATTTATGAGAGAAACAGGGAAGTTATAACATGTCACTTTTTGCTCTCTTTCCACAACTACAGATACTCCTAGTGTTATATCATTTCTAGTGTTTGATGTTATGCATCCGTAAACAGTATTAACACAACACTAAGTGCATGATTTATTCATCTGAAGGTTGGATAAATGATATGTATAGGTCATATTCTCACATTAAATGAATCTGTTGTTCCATGCCAGTATTTGAAATTTGAAAGGTTTCAACTGAAATTAAGAAAATGAATAAGTATATAACATTTTCAACTACCGTGTACTTAAAGGGTGTTGTATATTGTCCAGCTTTAAGTTATTGGTTTATTACTTTATTGGATAATCAGACCAGTTAAAAGTGGCTTTACAAACTTGATAAAAATCTCTGGGGAGTACATGTAGTGATGAGGTATATTCTTTTAATTTGATACATACATGTACATCTATTAATAAACTACAATATTTGAATCCTTTCACCAAACTGGTAAAATGCTTCCTCCCCCCCCCCCCCCCCCCCCAACAAAACCAGAAATAGCCTGGTTTTACAAGGATTAACATGCCATGTGGTAGTACAAGATCTGAAATCCCCTACTGGCAATACTAAAGCAAAGTTCAATATACACCACAATGCGGTAAACATGAGTCATTGTGTGTCAAAGTACTAGATGTTTAAAAAAATAGTTTGAGCTTTTGATTGTGAATAACTGAAAACCCATGAAAATATAACTTTCCACAAATTTACACATTAGGTAGCTAATACAGGCATACAATTTTGTTGTATGATGTTCCCCGCAATATTTTGAAACAGTACACGACAAAATTGTGCGTTATTCAGCGGCTACCTTCTGTGTGCATTTGAGGAAAGCTAATTTTCATTATTCTTTAGTTATTCAAAATAAAAAATGTAGTGTTTCTTCCTTAACATCTAGTATGTGGATATTATAGTGTTAAATCAATGATATGAAATCCCACTGTGTAACAACATTATGGACACAGGAGTACACATAAATAAACCACACTGTGTGTTCAATATGCCAAGTATGTGGAGATGATGCAGGTGAATAATCTGAAACCCACAAAGTGACAACACCGAGCACAGGGTTTACACATAGTTCAATATATACCACACTGTGGTAAGCACAAGTCACAGTGTCCGGTATGCCAAGTCTGTGTGGATTATGTGGTAAATGAATAATCTGAAATCCCACAGTGGGACAACACTATCAACATAGGGTTTACACATAGTTCAAAATATACCACACTGTGTCAAACATGATTCACAGCGTGTTCAGTATGTGATCTATGTGGGGATTATGTGGTAAAACACTTAAACTGAAATACCAGACTGTGGTAGCATTATGAACACAGGGTTTACACATAGTTCGATATATACCACACTGTGGTATATGTGTGTCACTCTGTGTTCAGTATGCCAATAATGTGGTACACTATGTGGTCTCAAATCTCACACCGTGACAACGCTGTGACCACATGGTTACTAGTAGCACATCGTTTACACATATTCAACTATGTGAACACACTGTCGTAACACTATACCACACTGTGGTATATGTGTGCCACTCTGTGTTCGGAATGCCAATTATGTGGTACACTATGTGATCTCAAATACCACACTGTGACAACACTGTGACCACATGGTTAACACATTGTTTACACATAGTCAACTATGTGAACACACTGTGGTAACACTGTGTTTGTTCCATAAGGGCTAGACTTTTGCATCTTCATGCAGACTGGAAATTTCGTGCACCCATTTAGTGAAATATTCGATATTTGTTTCTATCAAAAAGAAGAAAACAACATCTTTAAGTTTAACTCAGTTTGGCTTCAGGAGAGGGGGTTTTCTGATTACGCAATGATCAGATTTGTTGTTAAATTCATAAAATCATGGAGCACTCATTAACAAAGAACATACAAATGGAGTTTTTATGTTTATCATTTTTGTTTGATCATTGAAATCGAATACAAGAATGTTGTGATTATGGCGTCAGAGGCACAGTTTTCTCATAGTTCAAGACCTACCTGTAAGTAGCCGCTACCTGTTTGCACGCAAGCATCCGAACCACAATTGTTATACTCTACCACGTCATGCGGTGCCCCCACCCCCGTGTTCATTCTTTGACTATAGCTTCTTGTTTGATGACAGTAATAATTCATTCTCTCCTTTCAATGACATTTCATTAGCTAACGATACGCTATTTCCCACAAGAGTTTCAACTTCTTTATTGGTATCCTTAATTCCTTAATAAAAAAAAAAAATAAAGTGTTTAAATGGTTTAAATGTATTTTCATTGAATACCAAAAAGGCACGTTTAATCGATAATTTAAATACCCTTCAGTGTCATTCTACCCTTCCACAAAAACGAGGATTGAATTGGTTCGAGCGTCGCCTGAGAAAACCATGCACGTGATCATTTCGATGATATAAATCGTGAAATATTTTGAGAGGTAATTGCTTTTATAATCAAGCATAAACTGGCCAACCTGAAATACATGTAAATCTTCCATGTGCAAAATCTTAAAGTCGAAAAACAAACTTAAGTGTTTGGGGATGGGAAAGCAATTATGAGTGTCTTCTTTGGCAGCAAAAGGGGTTCATCTAGCAATGTCTGGTAGGTATTGCCCCAAACTAATATTTCATGATTAAAAAAAATGCGGTAGCATTATACTCGAATATAACGCCACGAATGCAGATGAAGGAAGGCAAAATTAGTAGTACCCAAAGCAACTGGTGTTGAGAATGTTAAAGGGACTGTACAGTACTGGTTGAGGTGGGGATTCATGTTTCGAACATTCCTAAGTGAGATAATGAGAAACCTCTCATGAAATATGAAAGAGCATGTAATTTTAAGAAGGATTCAACGTTTATTTGATGAAAATTAGTTTTCACATGGCTGAGATACCCAAAAAAGTGATAATGATAAAAGGCGACAGGCCACGCCTTATATTAGGATATCTTTGTTTCTCCTTGTTTTTGGATATCTCAGCCATTTTAAAAACGAATTTCATCAAACAAACTTTTGATACCCCTTAGAATTGCATGCTCTTTGATATCTCATAGAGTGGTTTCTGAATATCTCGCAAAACATTAAAAGCTAAATCCTCACCTCAACCAGAACTGTACACACCCTTTAATGCTTTATTATAACCATATATATTATATACTGTTCATTGTTTTGGAAACTACAACGAGATGAATATCAATTTTTTGCTTTTCCTTCAGAAAAGGAAAAAAAAAGCCTTTGGAATTTGCTCTCACTCCTCTTTTCCCCCACATTAATCCTTTGTTCTATCAATTCAATACTGTAAGGCTCATGATATTAATTACATTGTAGTACCAAACAGCTCTATTCACCTATAAACACCTTAATAATTTGCTCTTTTTTTTTTGCAAGACACTTTGATTACTAGTGAACACATTCATTGATACCAATCTGGTCGTTCTCTGGATTTTCATTTATTCAACCCAAAGCGCTTATAAGCTCAAAAATCAGTTCGACAGCACGGTCCATAGATAGCTGGAATGCCCTCCCTTGAACATGTAATATTTTGTACCTCGATTCACAGAGTCCTCTTGTACAGTTGTACGTCACTTTGTACTTTTTTACATGTACCGTATGTCCCCCCCCCCCCCAAAAAAAAAAAGTACAACGGGACCCTCCTTAATGATATCTTTAAAAGTATTGAATCAATCTAAATACAAATTCAAGGTATGAAACTATAACTCATTGCCCACATCTTACAGAAAACCCCATTCGATTTGCTTCAGTGGTCAAAGAGAAATACGGAATTTTGTAGAGGATGTCGGGAATCTCTTCCCTCCAAGTTCTGTCTATAAGGGAGTACACGGTTGTGATTTGCGCATGTGCAGAACAAAGGTCAAATGAGAATGTCTTTGTATTTGCCACTGACTTTAAAACGTATAGAAGTCTCGAGCAACTATGAGAATCTGAATTATGTCAGTACAATGTATGTGTTTCAGACCAAATTAGAACATACAGGTGTAAGTCATTCATCAACACTGTTTAGCAAAATCTCTCCATGCATTTTCTCAATATTGATAATGCAAGATGACATGCTTCAAGAAAGAATTCTTGATCACAACACATGTCCATGTTATTTCAAAGTCTGTGGTGTAGGGGTCAAAATGTATGAGACATGAACTAACCATGAGCTCCCTTATTGTATTCACACACAAGATCATCGAAGTGCTGAACTTGGAAGAATCAGACTCATGACATGCTGTACAACAATCCACATTTCTCTGTGACCGCTTAACCAAATCAAATGGGGATTTCTGTAAAACAAATGTTACATTTTAAGTCCCTGAAATAGCATTTAAAAACTGTAATCATATCGGGTGTTATCAATTCGAAAATCTGATTGTATTTTTTTTTTTTTTGGGGGGGGGGACATACTGCAATCATGTCTCCCAAAAATTACAATCAGATTTTCGAATGGATAACACCCAATATGATCGACCTGTCTAAGTGCTACTTCAGGGTCTCAAAAATATAACATCTTAGCTCTATTTTGCAGAAAACCCCATTCAATTAAATGTTTAAGCGGTCACAGAGAAATGTAGATTGTTGTAAAGCATGTCATGAGTCTGATTCTTCCAATTTTAGCAATTCAGTGCTCTTGTGTGAGAATACAATGGACAGTTTCCCGACATCCTCTACAAAATTCCTCATTTCTATTTGAGCACTGAAGCAAATCGAATGGGATTTTCTGTAAGATGTGGGCAATGAGTTATAGTTTAATACCCTGAATTTGTATTTAGATCGATTCACTATTTTCAAAGATATCATTGCGGAGGGCCCCGTTGTATTTTTTTTTTTTTTGGGGGGGGGGACATAATATACTATAAAATCAGCTCAACCATTTCTTCAAGCAGTGCTTAAAACGGCGGTCGTCTGTATTCTTTTAGCTGTAATAAAATATTCATCGATACCTATGTTCTTTTATAATGCAAAATAGTGCGTATTTATATTATGATATATATATATATATATATATATATATATATATATGTGTGTGTGTGTGTGTGTGTGTGTGTGTTTGTGTTTGTGTTAATTATTGATTGTAATGTATATACATGATTATATCAGTCTATTCCTGCTGTTAATTCATTATATGCTCATTTTCCTCGTAACATATTAATTATTACTTGCAGAAACTGCAGAAATAAGATCTTCTACACGGGAGTAAACACAAACACACAGAATTATTGTTTACATGTCGCAGCGGGTTTTTTTTTCTGTCACAGCGAATAAACGTGTCTGAGTGTTTACATCTTAAACAGTGCGTCATGTTTAATTTTTGGTTCAGTGTTTATATCTTAAACATTGTGGGTGATTAAGTGACTGTGGTATTAAGTATTTCATTCAGAGCAGGTATTTAAAAGTTAAAAACGTAAACATGTGTGTGTAATAAACACTTACAGGGCGTATTACGCATGGAAATAAGCACAGCTTGTATTTAGCTAAACCCATTTCATACTAGGTGTTTCAAAAAACATTTTCCACTTTTGATTCTTAATAATTCAAAAACTATATATCAGATAACACTGTCATTGATATGAGTGATAGCTGAATAGTGTACAATTTGGTTGAAGGTGGTTTAAATATGAAAGCATAAATAAGTTTCATGAAATCCATGATTAATTTCACAGTTAGGTTCCAGACTTTGCTCTATTTTCAACCCTCTGTACAAAATGTCACTTTGCACAGGGGTCAGTGGGTGTGTATGGGAGTGTGTGGTTAACACCCTGACAATGGGCCTGAACAATGGCCAGGGTTTGAATGCTTCATTATTCATTCATGAGAAATTCCACTATCACAACTAGTCTTTATTCAGCCTCTGGCAGTATCTGTGTAAAGTCAAACGCCTGTCGATACTGTCGTTGAGTCGCGTCAGTGCTCTCCCTACTTCTGAAAAACAAAATTACAATGAATACCTTCTGTTCTATCGTAAACGTGGTGACAGGAAGTAAAGAAAATAGATTAGAGTATATATACACTTGTGTATATGGAGCCTTAAATAAATCTACTCTGAAACAAATCGCCCCAATGATAAATGCTGCTGAACTCTTTACCAACAATGATCTCTTTTTATCGAAAAAGCGAAAAATTTGTCAGACTATTCAATTAGTACACAGTTGTATTGAAATGAGGAACTTTAGATCATTTATGCTTATTTATATCCCAAATTTAGTGATATGTGAAGCAAAATTTGAAAATGATTGCCAGCTGGAATGAAATGTGGTGTTTGCAAGCACTTTACCGTGCATGAATTCACACTAGCAGTGCCCAGGGCAATCCACATGAATTATTGATTAAGCATTCATGTGACAGGGAGCGCCAGACTGACGCCTAGTCAACAGGTGGTTCAGGCATGTCCATTGTTCAGGGCCATTGTCAGCACACACTCACATACACGTCATTGGTTCCTGAGCGAAGTTCAATTTTTGTACAGAGGGTTAAAATTTGACCAAAATCTGAAACCTTACTTCAAAATCAATCTTAGATTTAATGAAACTAATTTATGCTTTCACGTGCAAATTACCTCCAACCAAATTGTACACTATCCAGCTATAACTCATATCAATGACAGTTTTATCAAATGAATAGTTTTTGAAATATTTATGATCAAAAGTGGAAAATGTTTTTTTGAAACACCTAGTATATAGTGCCCTAAACGCGTCGTAGTGTTTTAAAACTGTCACATAAAAGTCTTTAGTTAAGTGTTTAGAAACTAAACAATTTTTTACGGTGTATGTATAGCTATAAGCATCCAATTCATTTATTACCTCCACCAAGGAAGGAATATCTAGGTTATGTTTTCATCGGCGTCTATTTGTTTGTTTGTCTGTTTGCAAAATATGTCAAAAAGTTGTGAATTTCAATGTCATTCAGCTTCATTCTCCGAGCTCATTCTATCCTTCCACAGTGAAATCAGAGAAACAATCAACCAAGTTTCTTGGAGTAACCTTTGACTTCCATTTAACATAGAAGGAACAATTATACAAAACACGACAATATTTAGGATCTATAGAGCATACGGTGTAACCATTTTATTTTGTAAGCATTTAAATTATGCTGTACATTGCTGAGGGGAACTGCAACAAAGTGAATATCAATTGAATTGAATCTATTTCCACATCAAGCATAAAAAAAAATGGTAAGACAAACAACGAACAAACAAATGATAGTCAAGGAACCACAAAAGACATACATTACAGGCTTGTTCAACACTCAGTAATCCCCTAAAGAAAATAACACGGACCTGATTGACAAAGAAGCATAATCAGTCAAAAATCATGCCTAAAACAGCAGAGGTAAGACCTCCCTGCTAAAGCATGCAATTTGACTACGAAGAGTGCAGGGAAAAGGAGAAATATCTACAGTTAATCTCGTAAATAACACCGAGGATGCAAATTTATCAAACTTTTTCTTTAAAATAAAGTCTCTATATCATATAGAATTGATTAAATCATTTAATCGAGTTTGACAAAATATTCAAAAGGATTGAACCATTATACAAAATAGAAGATTGTGATATTGACATACGATTCAATGGTGGACGGATATTTCGAGCATTTTTGGAATTGTAGTAATGAGATGAAATATCAATTTGATATTTTAGGCAAAAAACAAATGTTACATATTACATAATTAAAACATAAACTTAAAAAATATCCCAAGATATCATTGCATTAATGGGCAATATCCATGTATAAACACAATCATAACTTACTGCCCTCTTTCAACATATAAATTTAGATTACTTATAAACATTTTCATCCAATGAATCCATGCAACTCGTCGTTCTTTACAACGTTTTTCATCTAAGGAACCCAAAGCTCTCATAATTTCAAAAATCACGTCGACATGACGGTCCAGATATTTGGAATGTCTTCCCTAAATATGTGAAATCTTCTTCGATTCGCAAAGACCTCGTGTACGTCACCATTAAATGAGGCCGGCCATTGTTGAAACTCCTGAAGAAGGTGGAGGCCACCGAAAATTCGAGTCGAATAAACTCATTCTTTATTGGCAAAAAATGCATTACCAGTTTATTTCTTGATTCTTCGTTATATTGGAGCCAATACGTAAATTCTCAATATATATATATATATATATATATATATATATATATATGTGTGTGTGTAAAAGTCATCTGTACCAATGTGCACGCGAAGTAATTACGAACTGGCTTATTGAACAGCTTGAGTACAATATACACTATTCATTGTAATGCAGGTAAAATAAGAGCATACACACTAATCAAGATACGAATATTAGTTGTCAAATGCAGGAGCTTGCACAGGTCAAAACGTATAGATGCCTGCTTCGTCAGCTCGCGACGTAAACCTTTTTTTTTTTTTTGAAATGGCTGCTTCAGCGCCCCCCCCCCCCCCATGGCGGAATGGGAATTTCTGATAGCGGCCTTCTAGTGCTCATATAGTATTTAACTCTGGGTTCCATGTAGCAAACACGTAATTATGCATAGGCATGTTTTGAATAATGAGCAAATCAATTATCATACAAAGAAGAGAAAATACAGTGACAACATAAACAATGATACTGGAATCGAACTCAGCGCCTTCTGTTTGAAGATGTAGAGTCCACTATATCGCAATGTTGTACCCCCCCCCCCCTAAAAAAAAAGAATTAAAGGACGAGAAGATTGACAAAACTCTGTGACTCGTCATATTGTGCCTATGAATTACTTTCTTCTGTGTCTACAGACCACTTTCAGGGCATTTCGGAAAGCGTTTTGAATGTAAAAGCTCTTTATGCATGTTAAGCGCATCTATACATATTCATTACATCATTTCCTTCCACGACCAAATTTAACACTGAATGAAATACCGTAATGTTTCGATGCCTTTCGCGTATATCGACGACCTGTTTGTATGGAAGGCGATTAACAGTCAAGAAAATGATGCAGGGGTGTAAGCAAAATGTCAGACTGTAATAAAACAAAAAAGAAATGTAATTTGAAATACATATCATGTGGAACAGTACATTTACAACTGTGGCTGTAGTGGTCGACAGTACAAAAACACCAACAAAGGTTTCTACGGGAATTATGCTTTATTCGAAGTTTCGCATTTTCGTTTCACTTGATTCCATAATTATTTCCATATGTGTAACTCCATTCTTAGTTCCATTCATGATTTCTTGCATAGTTCGGTGCATAATTCCGTGAAAACTGTTGAGTAATAATGCATAGTAAAGAATCATAAGTACATGTACAGCAAACCAATTATCAAATTCATAATTATATAAACAGAGTTTCTCAGATGAAAAATCTAATGAATACCTTTATAAACTTAATCTATTCACTTCACTATAACGTTTTTGCAATCAAAATTACATGTGAATTGACAAATGAAAATGCAGACCAATGACATAGGCATCTCAATTCTACTACCTCATTTAACATAATGATGCACAAGTAGATGAACTGGCTGAAATCTAAGAACATTCACAATCACAAAATGAATTCTTACTTGAACTGTCAAATCTTCAATTGAAGTAATTATCAATATTTTCTTACTTATTTATCTTGGTTTGTAATGTTAAATTCTAAATTCAATATCAAATGTGTATACATACATATACATAAATACAAATAACAACATAACTTTTCAGAAGTTTTATGGGTGTGTACAGATATACATGCCCTACTACACAGCAACTGCAGTGTACATTACACTCACATCAACAATATATTTTTACAAATTCAATTTTATTAACTGTTTCTAACTTTATACTTTAACAAATCATGATTTTACTTAAAGAAAGCAAAACTAACCTCTTTGCCTGCTTTTTGCAATGTATTTTGGATCCAATTCTTCAGTATTCCAGCAGAAAGAGGATCCATGTTGCTCACTACAACCTGCCTGTAGTCCAGTCCATATTGGCTTCTACAGGGTGTGCATGTGTGTGTGTAGCAGCTGTACATTTAGCTGTGCATACACATGCATGGTGCTATGTCAGGTGCATTGTCTAAGAATGGGCTACTACATAAAGTATGTCACTCTGTACAAGGGTCAAATTGGCAACAGACTGGGTGGGAACAATTTCAGGTGTACTTTCACCATATTTCATTTAAGCAAAATAAAACATATATATATTTTGATCACAATTTTCATTTGAAACAGTTGCCAATTTGCAACCAATTTACTGATCTAATTAATTCTAAATGTTGCCAATTTTAATATCCTCAAACAATTTTGCATAAAATGATTCATATGAGCCAATCCAACTTTAAGCTATGATACTTTCATCACATGGCTCCTTTAAATTAAGAATTAATTTACCCTTAACACATTCATTCAAAAATGAAATCAAACTGCAGATACTCCTGATTATCTTTAACATGACACAATTTCATAGGAGTGTCAAATTGAGCAATCTTGTGACATATCATTGAATGCATGTAATACTAGTACTTGTAGATAAACACATGCGAACATTCAATGCACTCGTATTAAACTGACTGAATTCAACTCGAATTCACTATAATAGAAAAACCATTTCTGCCACTTAGGAAATTGAGTAGTTTCATGACTCATATTTCTTAACTGATGAAACTGCAAGTACACACGTTCATAAGTATGCATATTTCCCATTGTTTTAAATGAGGTAGTAGAATTGAGATGCCTATGTCATTGGTCTGCATTTTCATTTGTCAATTCACATGTAATTTTGATTGCAAAAACGTTATAGTGAAGTGAATAGATTAAGTTTATAAAGGTATTCATTAGATTTTTCATCTGAGAAACTCTGTTTATATAATTATGAATTTGATAATTGGTTTGCTGTACATGTACTTATGATTCTTTACTATGCATTATTACTCAACAGTTTTCACGGAATTATGCACCGAACTATGCAAGAAATCATGAATGGAACTAAGAATGGAGTTACACATATGGAAATAATTATGGAATCAAGTGAAACGAAAATGCGAAACTTCGAATAAAGCATAATTCCCGTAGAAACCTTTGTTGGTGTTTTTGTACTGTCGACCACTACAGCCACAGTGAAAACTCTCTGCGAAAACTCTTGGTTGAAAACTATGAACGACAACACCTTCAGTAAAAAACTTTCGCAGCTCGTGCTATGAAATTGCCCTATGATTGAAAAATGAGATCACTACCAGTACGATGAAGGTTGCTTCTGATTAGGAAACTGTTTCATTTACGTGTGACTCTTCCACCATTAAGAGAACTTCATCATGTCGGAAGGAGATGGTAGCAGACGGGATAGAAGACCCACAGAGAAGGGTTTACAACACCAAACAGACGTCACCATGAAGACATGGAAAGATGCCGTTCGACTTTGGAGGAGAAGGGCAAATAAACATAGACAACTTATGGTTGAAGATGACGTCAAAGTCGAGGTGATCAAAGAATCCCGCAACCTAGTGCAAGAGGCTATGGATAAGGCCATTTCCGCGCAAGAACAGCTCACAGCTTTAGCTCCTTCAGCAAATACAGATGATGATATTGAAGAGAAGCTGGAAGAGATGGAAGAGGAGCACACATCTTTAATGAGAGAGACCTTGAAGATCATCCTACAGTTGAAAGGAGGAACTCTGTCTTCAAAATCAGGTTCCCGTTCATCGAAAAGAAGAGTTCAGGACTGGATCAACAGTCAAGAATCGATCTCTTCGAAAGCTAGTTCAGTTGACAAAGAAGTCAGTCCTCCCCCGGTCGAATCAGTGATTAAGATGGAGGACCATACCTCTCCTGTGGAACGTGCCCCCAAGAAAGATGATGTTAAATCTTCATCACAAGAAAAGCAGCCAGCAGACCAGCACAGTACTCACGATGTTCTCGCTAACAGTTTGAAGGAACTGCTCTGCTTTAACAGACTGCCTCTTCCCGAGCCTGGAATATTCTCGGGTAACCCGCTGGACTATACGTTGTGGAGGAGAAGCTATGATGCCTTGATTGAGCATCGAGGAATTCCCCCTGGAGAGAGGTTTTACTTCCTGTTAAAGTATCTCACTGGAGAGCCGAGATCTTTGGTGCAAGGTTACTCAATGATCGGAGATGCTGCTGGATACAATGAGGCTAAGAGGGCACTGGAACAGAGATACGGAGATCATTTTGTGGTATCCAATGCCTATCGTGACAAGCTTGACTCCTGGCCGAAGATAGGAGCGAGAGATGCAACCGGACTGAGGAGACTTGGAGACTTTTTGAAGCAGTGTGACACAGCTTCTAAGTATGTTCCTCATCTAAGTCATCTCGATGATGAAAGAGAAAACCGGAAGCTTTTGATGAAACTCCCAGATTGGCTGGTCGTGAAATGGAGCAGGAAAGTCGTTGAATGGAGGCAACAGTGGGGAACATTCCCACCCTTCACTGTATTCACTAGCTTCATCGATGAAGAGGCTGTTATCGCGTGTGACCCTGTTACTTCTCTTCAGTCGCTGCAGACACCAAAGGATAGGAGGAAGTCAGCTGTTTCTGGCTTTCAGCAGACAGGAACCCAGCATCGGAATCAGAGAGATGGATCTGCAGCGAAAGGGCCACCTTCATGCATCTTCTGCAAGGGTCAGCACCACCTCGCCGAATGTTCTTCTTTCAGTGCAGAGACGATGCAGAAGAAAAGACAGGTCGTCAGGGAGAATGGACTCTGTTTCGGCTGCCTTAAGAGGGGACACCTATCAAAGGAATGCAGGAAGAGACAGACCTGCTCTTCTTGTAAAGGAAAACATCCTACTGTTCTGCATGATGAAGAGTGGAAGCAACGGCAACAGGATGCCAAGAAAGAAAGGGATGTCAAGGAAATGCTGGAATCAAAATCTTGTGCATCGAATTTGGACTCCAGTCATTCAACAAAGTCCTCAATGATAGTTCCTGTGTGGCTTTCACATGAATCATGCCATGAGGACAGATTAGTATACGCTATGCTGGATACTCAATCAGATACATCTTTCATTCTCACTGAAACGAAGGAGGCAATGAGAATTAAAGGAGTTGAGGTGAACCTGTTACTTTCTACGATGACCAAGGCGAATGAGAGAATAGCAAGTGAAAAGGTGACTGGTCTTAAAGTGAAAGCTTTCAACAACTCCGAGAAGATAATCAACCTCCCTCCTACTTACACGAGAGATATTATGCCAGCAGATAGACATCATATCCCCACTCCTGATATGGCGAGATCCTACCAACATTTGTCCAGGATTGCAAACATGATAGCTCCTCTTCAAGATGTTGAAATTGGGCTCCTGATAGGCTACGACTGTGCTAAAGCTCTTGCTCCACGTGCTGTCATCCACTCTCCCGATGATAGAGGTCCATACGCAGTCCAGACAGACCTTGGCTGGACCATTGTTGGCACAGTGAACGAAGAGTATGCTGACAGTCACAACGATCCAATTGGTGTGAGCCATCGTACAGCAGTGCGAGTTGTGCCTGAAGAGGTTCAGCTACAAGGATGTCGATCAGAAGTGATCTTCGTGTGTCCAACGACAATGAAGGAAGAAATAGCTCCCCTTCATGTCATCCAACTTCTAGAGGCTGACTTCAAACCAGATAGGAAACAAAAACCCTATTCACAGAATGACGTGAAGTTCATTAGGATGATGGAGAAGGAGATCCACATCACACAGAGTGGGCATTATGAAATGCCACTGCCCTTCAAAGAGGAAAAGACGCCTTTACTGCCTAACAATAGATCAGTGGCCTTCAAACGTCTGAACCACCTGAAGAGGAAGTTTGAAAATGATGCCATCTACTACGAGCAGTACGTCCTGCAAATGAATAACCTCATTCAGAAGGGATATGCTGAAAGGGTGACGGAACCAGGCGAATCAGGCAAACGATGGTACATTCCTCATCATGGGGTGCAGGAGCCGAAAAAACTTAGAGTGGTTTTCGACTGCAGCTCACAATTCAAGGGAGAGTGCTTGAATTCCCACCTTCTGACGGGTCCTGATCTGACCAATGCTCTAGCCGGAGTTCTTTGTAGGTTCAGGAAGGAGAATGTCGCCTTCATGTGTGACATAAAAGAAATGTTCCACCAGTTTCATGTCAAAGAGGAGCACCGTGACTACTTACGCTTCCTCTGGTGGCCAAATGGAGACTACCATCAAGAGCCCGTTGACTATCACATGAATGTGCATCTGTTTGGGGCTGCCTCTTCCCCTGGATGTTCGAACTATGGCCTGAAACAGATAGCTACAGACAAGGCAGATGAGATAGGTCATGATGCGGCCAGGTTCATCCATCGGGACTTCTATGTTGATGATGGGTTGAAAGCAGTAGCTACAGAGGAAGAGGCCATTGAACTGATTTCAAAAACCAAGAAAATGTGTGAACATGGAGGACTACATGTTCACAAAGTCGTCTCTAACTCTAGGAAGGTACTAGAATCAGTTCCAGAAGATGACAGAGCTAAAGAAGTTAAAGAATTGAACCTTCTACATGACCATCTTCCTATCGAGAAAGCACTCGGGGTTCAATGGTGTGTTGAGTCAGACAAGTTCCGCTTCAGGATGACCTTCCAAGACAAGCCACTGACCAGGAGAGGTGCTCTGTCGACCGTTATGTCAGTGTTTGACCCCCTTGGGCTGTTAGCTCCCCTCCTGTTGCCTGGGAAGCTAATACTGCAAGAGCTGTGCAGGAGTTCCGCTGCATGGGATGATCCACTACCAGACATACTGCAATCCAAGTGGGACAAGTGGAAAGCTGACATTCTCCAACTTGACAGGCTGTCCATCGACAGGTGTTATAAACCCAAAGGCTTTGGAGAAATCAAGAATGCAGAGTTACACCATTTCTGTGATGCCAGCAACTTGGGTTATGGCCACTGTACGTACCTGAGACTGACAAACGAGAATGGAGAGGTGCACTGTACACTGGTGATAGGCAAAGCCAGAGTTGCCCCAATCAAGACTGTCACCGTACCAAGGTTGGAACTCACTGCAGCAACCCTATCCGTGAGAATGAGCTCATTTCTTCGTACTGAACTAGATCTCAACATTGACAGAGAGATCTTTTGGACTGACAGTCGAGTAGTCCTAGGCTACATCAAGAACGAGACAAGACGATTTCATGTGTTCGTCGCGAACAGAGTGTGCCAGATCAGAAACGAAACTTCATCTTCCCAATGGAGGCATATCGGCACAAAAACAAATCCAGCCGACAGTGCTTCAAGGGGACTGACGATCGATCAAATTGAAGCATCAAAGTGGTTCACTGGTCCAGACTTCCTTTGGGAAAAGGAAATCCCAGATGAGACGAAAGAGGAAGCTGTCCTTCTTCCTAAAGATCCTGAAGTGAAGTGTGAGACCCATGCCTCTTTGCAGAAAGTAAACGGTCTGGAGCTTGAAAGATTTGATCATCTATCCAGCTGGTATCGAGCAAAAAGAGCTGTGGCGAACTGTCTTCGTCTCAGATCGCACCTACGGAAACGTTGCCAAGCACGACGGGACGAAAGAGATGGAAAATGTGATTCCAAGCAGGTGGTAATGGAACCGCTGTGTACCGAACTACTGCTTCAAGCGGAAAAAGAAATCATAAAGCTGATTCAAAGACAGACCCTTGGTGAAATGAAAGCAGTAGAGGGTAATGAACGTCACAGCAAAAGAGAAAAAAGACGTCATTGCAAGGCCGCTAACCGTCTGCATCATCTTGACCCCTTCATAGATGATGATGGCATCCTACGAGTGGGAGGACGTCTGAGAAGGTCGGACATCTCATTCGAAAGCAAGCATCCTGCCATCTTACCTCAGACACATCTCACCAAGTTAATCGTATCCCAGTGTCATGCCGATGTTGCTCACGGAGGAAGGGGTATGACAATCAACCATCTCAGAACGAAGGGAATTTGGATCTTGGGTTGCAGCAACTTCGTCGCAAAGTTCATCTTCCAATGTGTGACATGTCGTAGACTCAGACAACCACCGCAACTACAGAAAATGGCGGACTTGCCCAAAGACCGTCTTACCCCTGCCCCACCATTCACGTATGCTGGAGTTGATTGCTTTGGGCCATGGTTGATCAAGGAAGGCAGAAAGGAACTAAAGCGCTACGGACTGATCTTCACGTGTATGGCCTCCAGAGCCGTGCACATCGAAGTTCTGAATGCTCTCACCACAGATGCCTTCATCAACGCTCTGAGGCGGTTTATCTCTGTGAGAGGCCCTGTAAAGCAACTGAGGTGTGACAGGGGAACCAACTTTGTAGGTGCCGAGGCAGAATTCAAGCGGTGTGCTGAATCCAGTGAGGGTCAAGTAAAGGACTTTCTCCTCAAGGAAGGATGCGACTTCATTGCCTTCAAATTCAATGTACCTGCTTCTAGCCACATGGGCGGAGTGTGGGAACGGCAAATACGTTCCATACGTCAAGTCCTAGATGTCCTGCTCCATCAGGCGGGTCAGCAACTAGACGACGAGTCCCTGAGGACCTTGATGTGTGAGGCAGCAGCCATCGTGAACAGTCGCCCGTTAACCACTGAATTTCTGAATGAACCTACTCATCCAACTCCACTGACTCCTAATCATCTGTTGACTCAAAAGACGAAGATCATCCTTCCACCTCCGGGAAGCTTCTGTCGTGAGGACGTCTATGCGCGGAAACGCTGGCGAAGAGTCCAGCACTTAGCTAATGAATTCTGGAGTCGCTGGAGGAAAGAGTTCCTCAATCTGCTGCAGGCGCGGCAGAAATGGACCAAGCCACATCGCAACATGGAAGTAGGAGACGTAGTGATTATCAAGGACGATAACGCTCCGAGAAATTCATGGCCTCTTGGAAGAATTGTTGAGGTATATGAATCGAAGGATGACTTGGTTCGTAAGGTGAAACTTGCAGTAGGGGACACGAAATTAGACAATAAGGGAAAACGAAAGGGTCCAGTGACTTACCTTGCTCGCCCCATTCACAAGCTGGTTCTCCTCGTTTCTAATGTAGACCAGGAATAATTCCCAGCCAAAGAGCCAACAGGACTGAAATTTAAGACTATTTGAAATAGACTGAGCCTCAAATGGACAAATTTCAGACATTTGTGATGATTTGAACTCCAATTCACCATCAGGAACCTAATTTGGTGAAAAATCTAATTTACAGACTGAACTCAAGAATACCAATAAGTATTCAATACATTCCATTGTTGTGGTGAAGTCAAAAGACAATGGATGCTCATGGGAAGAATATAAAGTGTGTGAACTTCTCATCTAAATGCTTCCTTTTTGTGTTTCAGGGTCTGAATTCAAGACTATACCATTTTTGTGTACTACAATGAGACTGAATATAAAATATATCAATTGGTCAAGAATATCCCATGTGTTCTACATGTACTTTGTTCATGTTATAAAGGTTACTACGAAATTGCATTTATGTTGTACTCTCAAAAGGGTATGAAATTGAGACGACAATTAGTAAGGTATGAAGGTAAACATTGCACGATTTAATTTTGAGCAGAATAACACGTAAATTTGAGAGTAATAAGGAAAGGGTTGATGAGATGTAAATTCCCCCTCTTTGTGTGTATTGAGTATGCGTGCAATTTAAGCCAAAGGTACATTTTCATTTAAAACACATATGGAAATAATTATGGAATCAAGTGAAACGAAAATGCGAAACTTCGAATAAAGCATAATTCCCGTAGAAACCTTTGTTGGTGTTTTTGTACTGTCGACCACTACAGCCACAGGTGTCACAACCTAACAATGTAAAACGTCATTTATGCCGTCAAATATATTAATACTGCAGACATGCTGAAGCCTAAATTATTCCCTCTCACAAAATATGCGTCTGATATATTCTTACGTCTGTCCGTGCTGACATGAATGATTAGTGTTTGCCTCAATTTAAAACCAACCCACATCATCTTGCGCTAGAGGAGAGGAATTCTTATCCTGTCCAAAAAATCACCCCCTTTTTTGCTCACCTGAAAGTGATAAGACCTTATAGGGATCGGTGCCCCCCTCAAAGAATCTTTAAAGGTCCCCTCTCCTGAACTGCAGCTTTAAGTTTGTTCGTGGCAGATGTGGACCTGCCCCTCATGCCGTTTGGGGACCACGTTTGAACCCAATTTTCACATTGGTCACCTTCTTTTTGAAAATGCATGGTCAAATGTTCACCAAACTAGTTATATGTCTTTTCACTAGGATGATAAACTATTTGTACAATGTAATGGGCACTCGGTCCCACTTCGGAGGGGGGGGGGGGGGAGGGCATGGGGCAGACAACCCCCAAGTAAGAGAATCTTTACAAAGATTCTTTTGCAAACCTGAAATATTCAAACTCAGGAAACTCTTCCGTCGAGAGGTTTTCATTGCTACTGATTGTCAATCCTGAATCAGTTGCAATGAAAACCTGAAATAATCAGTGAGCGTATACTTTTAAGTTTGTTCATGGCAGGGCTAGGGGTAGTTTTTACATTTTTCCCCGCTTTTTAAAAAATTTTCTGCAAACTTGGCAGATACTAGTAACAGTGAGATAGAATAAAAAAAATGGGCATTATGCCCTCCTGGATGTTCTCAAAAGATCCCCATGCTAGCAACGTTCTTCTTGGGTAATAGTCTGTGGAAGGTTTACATGCGATGCTCGAGTGCGAAAGCTTAGGTCTCTTTAATAAAATTCAAAATACTGAGAACGTTGCCAACAAAAACAAAGTACATTGTACACTTTCCTGTTACACAGTCAATAGAAATTACCATTACGTTTGTATGTTGCTTTTAAGTCGATGATTAACACTTTGGAGTAGCTGAACCCTGCCTTGCTACCTTTGATGTATAGCTCTGATTTGAATCAGGGGTTAATTCTCAGATGTCGTTGTCCAGGGATCCTAACCACAGCATACGATACTTTTAGTTCACACTGTTCCTACTAACGTTGTCCTCCAGTAAATTTTATTGGAATGTAGCCCGATTTCCTTGAAATTTGCATATATTGAGAGGCTTGCATAGTAATTAAAGCTGCTACCTGGAAAATATTGCCAACCTCATTAACAGAATGAAAAATTTTGAAACTTCATCGCATAATTATACTTCTTATAATGAAATTACAACATTTACGTTAAAACAGCAGTACTTCAACCGAAGAAAAGTATGAATGTCGAAGTCTTCTTGACTGCTTATTCTATTCCTCGCTACTTCGTTTGTCAAAGTGGCCTACAGTTCACTAGCCCCTGGGGTCTCTTTGTAAACAATGAGTATATTGCCGTTCAAGATTACCAACGTGCCAGGCTTGGGCATCACGCATCTCGGGAGATTTCGATACAGCAAAGAAGTGGGGAATTTGATCAGATTTGGTTTTCGCGTTGTTCCGTCCGAGGAAATTACCCCAACCTTTGTGACTTTCGGCTCCTTTTCATCGTGATAAACAACGTAAATCCTGTTGTCTGCACCAACGTGGCAGTTGCTTATCCGACCCCAGTCCTCCAAGGATATAATCTTCTTGATTTTTCCTGACAACAAACAGACCCAGGAGAGCTCGGCATGTCCCGATTTGATGACAATTTCCTCATTTCCTATTGATTCAAAACTCAGTATTGTCCTCGACTCAACATCGTTGATAGTACGGCATATTGACCCCGTTGTTGGGTCGATCACATAGAACATACCATGAACGCTGTCAGCGGCTACGAGCAAACCCCTGCTATCGACGGTTAGATAGGCGAAACGAAAGCCATCATTGAGTAAGTCTTGACAGAGTTTAACTTTTTTGTTGTCCATGCTGAAGATACGGATCTTTCCATGTTTGCAATCATTGTATGCAAATCGGTCATTGCCTAGAAATGCCACGTTAAAAATACCTCTGTTTTTGTCGGCCGCCATCAATGGATCGATCGTGCCATTTTCCACATCAACTTTGTAGAGGGCCTGACCAGCCCCGTCGCGAATTGCGGTCGTTTGCTGATTAACACGACACACAAGGAAGGGTTCTTTAATGTCAGCAGGCACTTCGATAGTTTTCTCTATCTCGAACGATCGTTTGATTCCAGCCAGGTAGCCCACATTACGCTCTCCGTCTTCTCTCGTATAAATTACCTTTTTAGCGATAGATGTCAACAATGCTGGAAGATCTTTGTCAGTGGAAGGAATTTTTGCAACGGTTGACATGTCTAGGTCCTGTAGTCTATCATGGAAAACTTTGTTGTCACAGTCATCCAACAGGGACTTTGCCGCTGACTCTTCGGCATCGATTGTTCTCAGTGACACGTGGGTTGTGTCTCTTGCTTGTGCTATCTTTAGTTGAAGGCGACCTTTCATGTCCTGTAGCTCTGCTGACACAGCGTTGTTTTTCTTCACTAAGTCGGATTTTACATCATTGATGCGTTCATTTATGTTTGTTATCAATGAATCTCTCTTCTGTTTAATTCTATCGATTTCTTCTTTGGCTCGTGCGCGAGTCCTTTCAATCTCTGATTTCCTCTTCTCCTCGGCATCCATCAATTTTGTTGTAAATGTTGCTGACAATTTACTCTCAAGTTTATCGAAATGCTCATCAACAGCTTTCGAACATTTTGTCAGCGTTTTCAGAAAGCTTAATTTGTCAGATCTTATCGTGGATGTTTTCGTCAAATTTCGCTTAATGATCTGCCTCTTCTGGGAGAAAAACTTCAAAATATCAGTCAGTTCATGTCGGTTGTGCGTTGTCGCGGCACAGGTGTAGCACATAATAACCTGGCAGTCTTTGCAATGCAATTTTACCTCCTCCTTGTCATGCTCTGGACAAGGCCATTTTACTTTTCCTGTCAACACGTCCCCGACAATGGCGTGGGAAATACGCTCGGCACAGGTCTTGCAAAGATGTCGCTTCTCGACTACTTTGTAGCCGAGAGTGGCGCCTTCTTCGCTGTCTCCACATTCTTCACACTTCAGTCCCAGATTGTTAGATAGGTCCGCCATGTTTTTCAAATGATCCAAGAATGACACACCAAGTTTTATATATCCACAGTGTAACTCAACTCAGCTACGTGATTTTTGGTTTGTCTTTTTTTTTTCAAAGAACTAATTTTAACAGAGCGAGGTAGTAGGCCTATAGATGCGTAGAAGTGTCATTGGTGAGGCGATCAACGTGATGGCAGGCCTTCGTCCTGGTTCGTCTTATGTTAAAAAAAGAGGAAGTTATGGATATGCCTCTATCATCTCGGAGAAACGAATAATCGTCAGTGACGGCGTCTCGACAAAATGAATAGATATGCTTTAGAATAGAGCTGTAAAGTGTTCAGAGCCCTTCCTCAGAGCCTGTCTTACCAAGCGTTCCTCAACAAAACACAAAATTCCCTCGTAGTCATGATAATTGGAACTACAATGTATATCATGCAGATATCATGCAGGGTCCAAAGTCCATGACACCGCCAGGGATCATTCTGGGACGTTCGTCTCATGAATTCATTGATGACAGCCAACCATGACCAAATTTCTATAGACTAAATTTAACATGCTTCTCGAATTTAATTTTTTCCTTAGTATTCGACATGTTTGATGTGACGAAATTTCCACCAATGCAGATGTACTTCACTGTGAGGCCTTGCTTCTGCAATTGTTGTACGAAGGTCGAGCACTTTTTGCACTCCGCTCCAGAGATTTGCGTTAGGGGTTGCTGCTCAGACGTCGCAGAAGAAATATTATTAACGTTTCAGCTAACCCGAGATCGAATCTTTACTCTCTAAAACATCCAATGATAGAATACTGCTATTTAAGAAGTGATTTGTATTTTCTTGGATTTATTATTAGGTGATCCGAGTATCCTCTCGGATCACCTTCTGTATCTGTACGGATTCTTTCTTCTTCTTCTTCGTCTTTCTCCTCAAAAGTTGTGCACAGGTTAGCTCAGAAAGTGCTATGCCTATCAAGTTCAAACTTATATCATGTATGTATCGTGTCCCAAAGACGGCAATCGAACTAAAATCGAAGTGATCAGTCGACCGTGACGTCACTATGACGTCATTATATGAAAACGCATTCTCAATCATATCTCAGTAATGGAATGGAGTTTTCCAATGACATTTACGTCACATATAGTTCAAGTCAAACGCATTGTACTCATATTCTCAAAATTCATCTATACCTTAAAACGCGCGCGTACGCGCGCGTTGAAATATTTGTATGCTCAAATCGAGCTCAAAGCTTTTTTGCACACGTTTCAGACCATTAGGACCATTTTTTGAAAAATTGAAAAAATCGGACGGACGCGTACGCGCGCGCACATATACGCACGCAGAGCTCATATACAATAGAAATTTCCCGTTTTTTCACTTATATCTGATTTCTTAAATGTCAGGGAATATTTCTATAAAGTTTCAAGTCAATCTGACTCAATATGACGTCATACGGGCCAGTCAAAGTTGAAATTCCGCGCGCGCGTCAATGGCGATATACAGTGCAACTATGCCAAAAAATCGCCAATTTTAAATCCGATTTTACTCGTCAGGATGGACGGTGACCCCCCCCCCCCCCCCCCCATTTTCTTTACAAATTCTGAAAGCTGATGAGTTGTACATGTTATTTCATGGGTTGGCGATGCTGAAAAAATGATTGAAAGATATCAAATTTCTTAATAAAGTAAAAAAAGTAAATTTTCAAAATGACGTCATCAAATTTCAAGTTCACTCAAGCGTATCTCACTTATTCTTTTGTCGATTTTCGTCCAAATTTCAATATGTTGTAGCTTATTAAATGTTCTTTCAGTCATATTGTAACAACATTTTGATTGGATGACGGCATCACCTCGTAAAAGGGATTAAAAGTAACATTGTCAAATTTGACCAGTTTACGTGTTGTCTCTATGGGAGTGCAGTTTTTCTGGAAATGAAAACTGACATGACTATCTTTATCGAGCACTAGCTCACTTATGCTTTAGTGAATTTCTCCCATATTTTAGTATGTTGTAGCTGAGACTTTGGGCTATCGTAAGTGTGCCCTTTGTTTTTTCATACGGAGTCGGCATTACGTCCAAAAACTTGGTTGAAATCAAACTTATCTTCGATGTATTGAGATATTTCTTTCTTTCTGCAACTTTCTTTGCAATAACTCAAGGAAAACAGCCCCTATCATCCCCATATTTTGCACATGTTTAGTTCATGTCACGTACATTATTTCATAAAATAACAACTACTTCATCAGACGCCATCTTGGGTATGTAAATTAGGGTCAAATGTCATAAATGTTTCATCCTGTATCTTTGTAAATACATGTCTTATCTTTCCCATATTTTGCACACGCAAAGACCATGTTACAAGAATCATTTCACAAAATAACCACTTTTTGCTCAGAAGCCATCTTGTCTGTGCAAAGTGGGGTCAAAGGTCATATGTAATTTTTTTCTCTATCTTCGTTATGACGTGTTATCTCTATGGGAGGAAATTTTTCTAGATGTGACAATTGACATGATTGTCTTTATCGAACACTAGCTCACTTATGCTTCGGTGACTTTCTCCTAGATTTTAAAATGTTGTAGCTGAGACTTTCGGCTATCGTTGTGTACCCTCATTCTTTTCATACGACGTCGACATCACGTCAAGAAACTTGGTTGAAATTAAAGCTTATCTTCGATGTACAGAGATATTTCTTTCTCTCTGCAACTTTCTTTGCAATAACTCAAGAAAAACAGCCCCTATCACCTTCATATTTTGCACATGTGTAGTTCATGTCACGTACATTCTTTCATAAAATAACAACTACTTGATCGGACACTATCTTGGGTATGTAAATTAGGGTCAAAGGTCATAAATGTTTCATCCTGTATCTTGGTGAATACATGTCCTATCTTTCCCATATTTTGCACACGCAAAGATCATGTTACAAGAATCATTTGCTCAGATGCCATCTTCGGTGTCCAAAGTGGGGTCAAAGGTCAAATATACTTCATTCTGTATATTCGTTAGTGTATACGGAATTCGGTACCAAAGATGGTAGGTCTGACTCCCTTTTCTAAATGAGAATCCAAACATAACACGACCAATGTCCCTAATCTCAGGTGAAAACTGTATGGTCATGCCTTTTGGGATCAGGACTCAAATCATTGATTTCCAAAAAGATCGGATCACCTAATTTGTCAGTCTTGACAAATTCCGAGTCTAGTCTATTCATGAATTTGTTGATAAGATCTGGACGAAAAAAAGCGCTATATAAGAGCGTACAACGTCGTAATAGTAGCAAATAATCCTCTAGTTCACTGCTGGATCATGTTAAAAAATCATTTTGTCTCTGGTGATTTAGTCAAACTGTCGAATTAGCAGTTGACGGTCCTAGGTTGGAGCTGGACATTGCTACCGTAACCACAGCGATACAGCTGGCTTGCCGTCAGTAGTATTGAGCTAGTCAAAAGGTTATCCAAAAGCCTCTAGCCAAATTCGGAAATACAACCAAAATACTGAGAGGGGTTAAAGACAGTATAAATAACTGTCGTTCTATTTCAATTATTTCAACAATGATGAAGGTGCTGGAGAAAGCTGTTCACACTCTGTTGCATGATTATCTGGCTGACCTCGACCTGTTAACACCACAGCAATCAGGTTTTAGGAAAGGGTATACTCGACTAATACAGTTTTAACTTACGTCAGCGATTATGTATTCAGGAATATGGACAGCGGGAAAATGACAGGTGTGGTATTCTTGGACATACGGAAGGCTTTCGACTCCGCGGATCATGGCCTGTTATTACATAAACTACGTGCTGTGATATGCTATGTGATAACGCACTATCATGGATTAAATTATGTTTGATAGGTCGGAAACACAGTACAACGATCCAAGGGAAAAGATCTGATGTACTTGCTCTCAAATCAGGAGTACCGCAGGGTTCTATTTTAGGACCCCTGCTCTTCAATCTTTTTGTATGACCTATCCTCTGTTGTCAGACACAGTAAAATCATTCTGTATGCAGATGACACTGATATTATGTATAGTGCTTCGAGTCCAAAAGAATTAGAGAATGTAATGAATGATGATCTACTCAAATTGTTTAACACTCAACGCTGAAAAAACAAAATTTTTGTTAGTCGGCACCCCACAGAGAGTAAACAGTATCAGGGAAGAAATTAATATTCAAGTTGAAAATGTGTTGATAGAACATGTGAAGAAGGTAAAATGTCTTCGTGTTTGGTTGGATCAACACTTGACCTGGAACGAACATATTGCCCATGCAGGTATCTGCCAAAATTGCTTCCAGGCTATACACATAGCGTTGCTCCGTAGAGTAAGAAAGTACTTGACTGTACAGAGCGCTCTGATATTACCTTATTGTGACTACTGCTCAAGTGTGTGGACAAACTCAAGCCAGGGAGTAAAGTATATTCTCATCAAGCAACACAAACAAATGGCAAGAATAGTCTTGCAGACAAACACTCTCACCTCAACGAATGAAATGTTCACACGTCTAAAATGGATAGATATGGAGAAGAGATGGCAATTTCAGAAAGGCAAACTTATTTAGGACATTTTGAATTATTCTGCCCCTGTATATCTGCAGAGTATGTTTACATCTGCCATGAGTGTACATCCATACAGTACAAGAAATATTCAAAGTAGAGGTTTAATTGTGCCGAAAGTAAAATCTGAAAGTGGCAGAAAGGCATTTTCTTTTGATGGTGCAATACTTTGGAACAGTTTTCCTAGTGAAGTGAGAAATGCTCAAACGAAGCAAATATTTTGTACTCAGTTTCTAAAAAGTCGGTAATATTAAGATGCTGTAATGGTGATTATATGTGTTTGGTATTAATTGGTATATATTTTTTTCATAAGCTATGTTGTTTTGGTAATAGTATAAGCTTTTGAAGATCATGCAAAGAATTTTTTTCCCGAGCTCCCTTATTTTTTGAGCGTTTGACTTGAAGTTACACACATGTGATTACTATGGTATGTGGGAGTGCAGACCCACTTTTTGTAGTTGTCGAATGTTATGAGTTGTCGTGGTGACAGGTTTTGTTTTTACTTTTCCTTTCTTTCTTTTTTTGAAGGTCATTCAAATTGCCAGTGGATGTGAAAGGCTTTCCGGTTAATCGTTGAACAGTATGTTGCCACAGTAACAGCATATTGTGAATGAAAAATTATATAAAAAATATTGTGGAATTAGTTACTCACCGTTTTGAGTAATTGGTTTAGAATTTGGCACATGTGATCATTATACGACTTAGATGCATAATTTTTTATTGTTGAAAGTATGTTGCCATGGTAACAATGTAACTTGAATGAAAATTATAAAATGATATTGTGAATTCAGTAATTTTTTCAATTTTCGAGTAATTAATTGGAAATTTGGGATATGTGATGTCTATGATATCATAGTTGTGTAGACTTTATTTTTTCTTATGTCCAACATTGTGTTGCCATGGCAGCATCATTTTCTATTGACAATCATAGGAATTGCTGATTTATTCATTTTACTCAGGTTTTGAGCATTTGACTTTAGATACGATATATGTGATTGTCAGTGGGCAGTATATATATCTATTTAATGTTGAGTATTATATCGTTATAGTGAAAATGTTGTTATTAGTAAGAACATATAAGATGGTTGCTGGTTGAGTTGATTTTTTTTTTTCCGTTTAGGGCGGGGGTTTTAATCACGTTCAGTGAACGTTTGAGTTTTTGATGAAATTTATGGTTAATTTTTTGGTTGTAATAGGTACTAAGGCCCACCATGGTATAATCGTTTGTTTGATTAGTATGTGCATTGTCAGTATATAGTTATTGTGTGATTGTTTGTATGGGTCTCAGTGGAAGAACTGTTCTTGTCCACGCACAGTATGTTGTATTTATGTTTTGTCATCTATTATGTTTGTATGTTCAGGGCCCCCGGGAAGAACAGTACCTGCCTACTGATGGGGCCACCCTGTTGAAAGAAGACTGAATAAATGAATAAATAAATAAATGAATAAATAAATAAATAAAAACCAAGCCAAATCAAACTAACGTAGACTTAAACAATGAACGAGTTTCGCTTTATAAGATAAACAAGACTCGATTCCTTTTTTTTTCTTATGACTGAATATACTTAAACTATGATAGTCCTCTATTCCCCCTGATTATGTAAAATTCAGTTAGAATGTGATCAGTACCACGATATAGAATTCAGTTCCTGTTAAACAGATATGGAAACGCACATTTTGCTAGGTATGTCGCGTGAGCCTATAGGTCTATAAGGCTTACGCACAATGACGAACACTAAAGGCGGCATCTGGTTAATTTCAGGTATAGCGTTTATTACCATACTAGTACGTCACGATAGAGATCGGAATCTACCCGTCCATGGGAAATGCTGGACCTTAAAGTCTCTGCGGTATCTTGCTCTTTATGTGTCTGTTTGTAACTTATTTTATTAGTCTACCATCTCCTTATTTTATATGTCTTTTCATAGAGCATGGGATAAAGCATATGACATTAGATATAGCTACTACAATAGCGTCACTCCCTCAGTCCTTTCAGCTGGAAATGAGCTGTTGTACACCTGGCCATGTATGTGTACAGAAAAAAAAATAGTTCAATTAAAATGCAAGTATCACAGTCACCCAACAATTCATGACATGATTCTTTGCAAAGTAATAAAGTTTGAACTCACATAATGTGTACATCATGAGCTGACAGTGCTTGTCATTTCGAAAGGGCATGGTCTCTGCTTTTCACAACAGACTGCTGTTGTTAGGCGTAAATCTGTCTGGCCAGTTAGATGTACAGGCCTCGGATGGTTTGTTGGCATCTCTCTCACTTTCTCCGAATATTATAAGGTATATGTGTATGTGTATGTCTATGTCTATGTGTATGTGTATACATGTGAAAGCGTATACACTGTACTTCATGTAACCATCCGATTTGATTGAATGAAAACTGTATACTTTCAATGATTAGCTTGTACGGTACATGTATCGTTGTATTGTGTTATAAAGTCATATATAATTAATGTATTGTAGTAATGTAACGTAAGTGAGGGGACTGCAATCTACAAGTTCGCTTTTTAGCAGCCCCTCAATTTCCATTTCCATGAAGTTCTTTTAAGAACCAATATGTATTATTATGTTCCAATATATGTAATCATGTCAAAGTGTATTACCTGTGTTTGATTGGAAATGAAAAAAAAAAACATGCATGTGAACATGCATGTGTGAAATGAAATGAAATGAAATATAAATGTATTTACATGCATTCAACAAAACAAATGACAGATCTGCGTCTGCCAACCCAGTTTGTCTTGCCGAAGTGACAACCAACTGCCGACAAGTGATTTCAGAGGTCGTATCGAGTAGTCAGCGACCACTCTTCGCTGATGTGTGACCAGGGACTCAGCGCCTGGGATTGGAAGCGGCAAGAGAACAAGAAACAATTGAAACAAAAATCAAAATTCAAACTTAAACACAATTAATGAGAGACCAACGCATTTAAAGGGATGGTACAGTCAGTGACAGTGTTGATGGAGATGAGAATTGGGCTTTTAAATTTTTGCGAGATACCAAGAAAACACTTATGATAATAGTATAGAGCATACCATTTTAAGAGGAATTCAAAGTTCATTTGATGAAAATCGGGTTTGGAATGACTGAAACATCCAAAAACAATGTAAAACAAAGCGATTGTAATAAAGTGTGGGTCCCACACTTTATTAGAATCGCCCTTTTTGGATATCTCAGCCATTTCAAAACCAATTTTCATCAAAATTAATAAACGTTGAATTTCTCATCGCATGCTCTTTCATATTTCATAAGAGGGCTCTCATTATCTCACCAAAAAATCTTAGAAACCTGAAAGTAGGTCTCAACCAAAACTATACGATCACTTTAACATTGTCTTTGAGTGTACAATAAACAAGATTCAACGTTCTCATGGTTTGCGTGTTTTCATTTATTTATTTATCCTTTTTTCTGTAAAAGCAGGGTTGTCCCGTTCAGAGCCACGAAGGCCTGCTTTCCACGGGAGCCCTGCTTCAAGTACAAAAGTTACAAAATCAAATTTGGATTTATAAATAATATCAAGTAACATAATCAACTATTAATGTCGCTATGGCCTCCGCCATAATGCATGATTCTCCTAATAGGTCTATAGTACCTAATGGACAATGTGTGATTACATTTTCACAAAATTGGCAAAATATTAAAATGACAAGTTTGTCACACATGTGTTGAATGTTCACCTTCCTTGACCTAGCTTTAATAAGATGAAAAGGAGAGCATGTATTTGGGGATTTAAGGATTTTAACTTGACTTTGACCTATTCACATGTTTATGCACTGAGTAATTTTCAAGGAACCAGTATGGAGAAAAAGTGCAATTTCTGTATTGAATAGTACATTGTTACCATTTTCATCTGGCCTTTGACCTTAAAATTCATAAGATAATCACTGTCAGGCAGAACATGCATAAATATGTACAGTGTGTAGTAAGATTCAAGATAACTTGAGCCACTTCCCAGATATGGAGAAAAAAGTTAGTTCAGCACTTTCACTTGATCTTTGACCTTTTGACCTTTGAGGCAAAAAAAAAGAAAAAAGAAAGAAACTTTCCAGAGAATCTCTATTAGGTAATACATGCATACACCAAGTGTAAAAGAAATATAATCCTGTTGGCATTGCATAAATATAAGGGAAATAGTAAAATTTTGAAGTGTTGCCCTTGACCTTTGACCCCTGACCTTTGACCCTATGAACCCTACATTCTCTAGATAATCACTGCCAGTCAGTACATGTATATATACTATGTTCCATGAAGATAACTTAAACAATTTCCAAGGTACGGAGAAAAAAAGTGATATTTTAACATTTCTACTTGATCTTTTGACCTTTGACCCTTGACCTCGTGACCCCAAAACTTTCACCAGAGAATCTTAATTGGGTAATACAAGTATACGCTAAGTTTCAATAAAATATCTTCAAGTATTGCATAGATATGGTGGAAATAGTGAAATTTTACATATTTGACCTTGACCTTTTGACCTTTGACCTTGAGCATGTGCACCCAAAAGTTGATAGGCACAACTTCACCCCCTAATACACATACACGCCAAGTTTCATTAGGAAACCTCAAAAGGTTTTTTAGTTACGCTGTCCACAAAATTCATTACGGACGGACGGAAGGACGGACGGAAGGACGGACGGACGGAAGGACGGACGGACGGACAACCCGAAAACATAATGCCTCCGGCACCACTTCGTGGCGGAGGCATAACAAATGAAAAATAAATCAAAAACATATAATGGAATCATACAACATAATACAAGTGGTGGTCATACGAAATAATTACTGAATCAAAAGATAGACCGGTGAAGCCGGAGGAGTTTCTTGAAAATTTGTAATGAAGGGGAAGTGGTAATGAATTGAACATTTTACTGGCAGAGTATGAGAAAGAACGTTTTTAATTGTCTGCTTTTGTCTTAGGTAAGCATAAATGATTCGTTAGGACATATCATGTAAGATATTATGACGTCATGTCGAGATACAAATCTACAAAGGTAAGGTGGGCTATATCATTGACTATTTTATGGGCCAATATACACTACTGATATTAATCTCTTTTCAAAGGATTGCAATTTAAGTGTATCTATAACTCTCAGTTGATGACCTATAGTCTGCATTTAGTACCAATCGAGAGTACTTGTTTTGGCACCTATGAAGTCGATGAAGATTCTTCTTCGTTAAAAATTCCCTTACTGTACAACAGTAGTCAATGTGAGGGAGAATCAAAGAAACATATTCTATACAAAACAATGTTTAATTCTAAGTATACACACAATAAATAAAGCATACGATTCTTATCTTATTACTTCATTAACCAGAGGAAACCAGTCGAGGTTTTGGTCAATCGTGACACCGATTTATTCAAACTTCAAAACATTCTTAAGTCTATATACTTCCGTTCAAGGTAATTTCCAACTCAGAGAAATTGTTTTTCTTACGGGATTTGAATAACATTACTTTTGCTTTATCTGTATTAACCGTCATTCTTTTTTCCATAAACCATTGACTTAAAACATGTACGTGTATATCTGTTGAAGGTGTTTTTGCACTGACTTCACGCCAAAACCTGAAGAAAAGACGGTCGTATCATCTGCATAAAGGGATATATTTTGTTTGGGGGTGAAGAGGAAGGTTAGCTATCATTCATGTACATGTACGTGCAAATAGGGGACCTAAAATGGATCCCTGCGGAACCCCCGCTAGACTAGAAGAAAATCACTAGTCACACCCCTAAATGTCACACATTAAATTGTTGTCTACTTGTTATATAGGACTTAAACCATGCCAGCTCCACCCCTTTAATACCAAAACAAGTCAGCTTCGTTAATAGAAGATCGTGTGGAACAATGTCGATAGCATTTTTCAAATTTAAAAAGACTGCACCTGTCAATCGCCCTTTATCGAGGCTATCAGAAATAGGTCGCAGAACTCGGTTAAGCACATACAAGTTGAATGCTTTGGTCTAAAGCCCAACTGACCATCAGACATCAGCTTTTCTTTGTCAAAGTTTAGTAAAGCAGCTGTGCATGTATCGTCTTTCAAGCACTTTCAAAACCACGGATAAAAGGGACATTGGACGAGAATTGTTCACGTCATTGTTCACGCCAGGATTTACTTTTTGGAATAGGAACAATGTTCGCAAGTTTAGAGTCCGATGGAAGTTAACCAGATTGAATTATGTGATTGAAGATATGAGTTAGGGTGTGACTATCAATCTAGATTGCTTAGTTTCTTTAAAGAAGTAACATAATTTGTATTTGTTTGGCTATGACAAAAGTTCTATACAATGAAAGAAAACTGCCAGTCCCGAGGACAATCATACGTTAGAATGGGAGTCCTCTGTATGATATAAGGATCGAGGACCGACGGGAAAGTGAAAGATAGGCAAACAGCTAGAAAGCTGTATCTCACATCTTCACCAATATCTTACTACCAACATCTGTTAAAGGGATCGTATAGTTTTGGTTGAGACCTAATTTCAGGTTTCTAACATTTTTTTTTTTTTTTGTGAGAAAATGAGAAACCTCATGAAATATGAAAGAGCATGTAATTCGATGAGGAATTCAACGTTTATTTGATGAAATTGGTTTTGAAATGGCTGAGATATCCAAAAAAAAAAAGAGCAATTCTAATAAAGTGTGGGACCTGCACTTTATTACGATCGCTTTGTTTTACTTTGTTTTTGGATGTTTCAGTGATTCCAAACCCGATTTTCGTCAAATAAACTTTAAATTCCTCTTAAAATGGTATGATCTGTACTATATCATAAGTGTTTTCTTGGTATCTCGCAAAAAGTTAAAAGCCCAATTCTCATCTCCACCAATACTGTACCATCCCTTTAAGATTGAATAATGAAAAACTGTAATCAAGCCATGTGAGCTAAGAAACATTCAATCTGACTTATATATATATTATTGATAGGTTTAACGCACCACAACCAGCAGTAAGGCGACAGGTGGAAGTGCAATGGGAACAAGAGAAGCAAGAACAGAAGGGGACAGATCATTACAGTTTCATCCATATTACAAACAGGTGGTCAAGATAAAGAGAACAAAAGGATGAACACATAGACCATTAATTGCAACCTTCAAACTCAGATCCAACTTGACAGTCTCCGGTACCTTCAACATTTGACTCAATTATTTTTTGATATGGTATTTCATATATACAGAATGGTAGAGCCCAATACAATTGTAGAGGTTTCTTTAAAATGGGATGTAGAATATGAAATTTGTGTATTTAAATTTTACACATGTTTCTATGAAGCAGGGATATTGCTCTCAATCACAATTTTATATTGAAAGAAAAAAATAGCTCAGTTCTTGCCACCATCCATGGGACATGCTATAACAAAAGTTCACTGGATACACATCGTTCAGAGCACAACAACCTGCTATATAGAAGTTGACAAAAGAGAGGGAAGCGAGATCGAGAAGAAAAAGAAGAGAAAGAAGAGAAGACAGAATATCATTTCGATTTCATTTATTTAGCAAACAGGTGGTGAAGATGAAAAGAACAGAGGGATGAACGCATGCATTGACCATTAACTTCGATCTTCAAACATAGATCAACTTGACAGTCACCGGGACATTCTGTTAATTCTGTTAAAATGTAAAACCTTGTTCACTGTGCCGCGGTGCTTTCCCGAAAACTCTGTGACTTGTTACAATGTCTTCAAATCATCATGTAGAAAATCTTATTTATCAAGAGCTCACTTTAAGGAAATTTCTGGTAAAGAAGGTGTTTCGAATAGAAAAGCTTCTCATGCGGACATATGGCCTATATATACAGTCATCACATCATCACCAAACAAAGATTTAGAAAAAAATGAATTTAAACATAGGCATCATGTTAAAATAACGTACGTCAGTATTATTATTCATATTGATGTAGATGTTCAGTAAAGTTAGTGGCCTACACGTTAATACTGTGGGGTAGTTGAACCCTAAAACTACATCTGATGAAATATATGTGATGAATCTATTGACTTATACAATGGAATAAACACGTCTTTATATCCATCCAGGCTAGACTTTTTCTTCGACATGGCCAATATTTCTACCTGTGTGACTCGACTTGGGCTATAGGTTGGCTGCATTTGCATCAGTTTCCAACCGAACATGTCCACCAGGAGGGAAAAGACGATCTTCTAAAATTCTCCCTTTTCTTAGTAACGGAAGTCAAAACACTCACAGCCCTGCCAACAAAAACACAAGGCAGCTACGCCTTCAAGTAAACTCCATCAGATGTGGTCTACAGAACACACACAATGGATACGGTCACACTGCCTCCAATGTCGTATATACTCTAATACATGTTAGAAAACGGCTCAATTACTGTAATATTTGTTCATATTGATGATTTTTTAATAATCATGTAAGCTGTTACCTTGTGGAAAATAATGTCATCCACAAAATGTTACATTTTGAAACAGCATCACGTAATCACATTGATTATGATACGATCATGACAGTTATGTACGTTCTCAGCAGTTATTGAACTCTAGAAAACTACGAATGTTGAGGTATTCATGACTTCGATCGTATTCCACTTCTCAAAGAGATCCTTAGCCTATAGGTCACCAGCCCCGGGTGTCTCTTTGTAAATTAGGAGTACACTGCCGTTCAAGATTACCAACGTGCCAGGCGTGGGCATCACGCATCTCGGGCGATATCGATATAACCACGAAGTGGGGAATTCGATCAGATTTGGTTGTCGTGTGGCTCCATCCGAGGACAGTACGCCAACCTTTCCTGTGAAGCTCTGCTCTTGTTCATCGCGATAAAGAACATAGATCCTGTTGTCTGCTCCAACGTGGCAATTAATTCTCTGATTCCAGTCCTTCAGGGATATTATCTTCTTGACCTTTCCTGACGACAAATAAACCCAGGAGATCTCGGCATGTCCCGATTTGATGACAATTTCCCCATTATCAAGTGAGTCGAAACTTTGTATCGTCCTCGCTTCGATATCGCTAATCGTACGACATATCGTCCCCGTTGTTGGATCGATCACATAGAACACTCCCTGAACATGGTCGGCGGCTATGAGCCTACCTCTGCTATCAACACTTAGGTAAGCGTAGCGTGAGCCATCGTCTGGTAAGTCTTGATGGTATTCGATTTTATCGTTGTCCATCCTGCAGATATATATCATTCCCTTTTTATAATCGCTGTATGCAAAGCGATCATTGCCTAGAAATGCTGCATCCCAGATACCTCGTTTTTTGTCGACGATCATGAGAGGATCAATCGTGCCACTTTCCACATCAACTTTGTACAAGCCCTGACCAGCCCCGTCGCGAATTGCAATCGCCTGCTGATCAACACGACATACCAGGAAAGGTTCTTCAATGTCAGAAGAAACTTTGATCGTTTTCTCCATCTCGAACGATCGTTTGGTTCCAGCCAGGTAGCCCACATTACTCTCTCCGTCTTCTCTCTTATAACTGACCTTTTTAGCGATAGATGTCAACAATGCTGGAAGATCTTTGTCAGTGGAAGGAATCTTTGCAACGGTTGACATGTCTAGGTTCTGTAGTCTTTCATGGAAAACTTTGCTCTCACAGTCATCCAACAGAGACTTTGCGACTGAATCCTCGGCATCGATTGTTTTTAGAGACACGTTGGTTGTTTCCTTTGCATTTGATATCTTAAGATGAAAGCGACTTTTCATGTCCTGTAGCTCTGCTGACACAAAGTTGTTTTTCTTCTTTAAGTCAAACTTTACCTCGTCGACCTGGGCATTAATCTCTGCAATCGACGATTCTCTCTTCTCTATAATCTTGTCAATTTCTTCTTTAGCTCGCTTTCTGGCGTCTTCAATCTCTGAATTCCTTTTCTTCTCGGCGTCCATCAACTTTGTGGTTAATGTCGTTGACAATTTACTCTCAAGAGCATCGAAATGTTCATCGACATCTTTGGAACATTTCGTCAACATTTCCAAGAAACTTAGATTTTCAGATTTTAAATCGGATATTTTCGTCAAATCTTGCTCAATTGTCTTCTTCTTCTGGGCGAAAAACTTCAAAATATCAGCCAGTTCATGTCGCACATGAGTAGTCACGGCACAGGTGTGGCACATAGGAACCTGACAGTCTTTGCAATACAGTTCTACCTCCTTCTTGTCATGCTCCGGACAAGGCCATTTTACTTTTCCTGCCGACACGTCCCCGAGAATAGCATGTGCAATACGCTCGGCGCAGGTCTTGCAAAGATGTCGTTGCTCGACCACTTTGTAGCCTTGAGTAGCGCCTTCTTCGCTGTCTCCACATTCTTGACATGTCAGTCCCAGACTGTCAAACAGGGCCGCCATTTTATATAGCGATGAAACGACTATTCGCTAAGTACAACTTCCCGCAGCGTAATTCAACTCTGCAGTTCGTCTAAAAAAAAAACTTTGTGGCGGATCGTGGTAGCACTAAAATGAGCCGTCGAAGTATCGTAAAGTTCGATATCCAAATTCGTCTTGTGTACAACGATAGGGAGAGTATAATGAGTGCAAACTTGGGGAAACAACGGTGTCATATTCGCTAGTGAAACAAATTCATCTGCTTTGGAATATAATGGAGTTGTAATTCTCTCAGAGCCCTCAGGTAACGTTATGTATAATGTACACGTCGTGCTCTTCCTCACGCACAGCCTGAACAACGAAGCACAAACACTTCCGTAGTTAGAACAAGCACATCCTGCAGTGCAGAATGACTGCTGGGTCCAGAGGTCATGTTAGTAAACTGTTCGTCACAATAGTTCATTAGTGACTGAGGCAACTATGGTAAAATCAAATATGAACTTATTTTAAGGTGTATAGTCTACAAAGGCAACGTAGTGCTGCATACGGTAGTCCTATATTATGCGCTATCCCACCTTGCAGGCGTTAATCATGCAAACGTTGAAGTATTTGAACGTTAATTTTGAAGGATTACTTAAAAGTTATATTCAGTTGAATTTTGATGTATTGTGCACACAATCAATGCTAAATCAAACTACTATATATATTTTCTGTGATATACCATATAATTATATACTTATATGTCAGCTTTTTCTTCACCTACTGTAGTTCTCATTCTTCTCCTTTTTCCTCTTTTTCGTTGTGTTTCCTTTCTTTCTTTGACTTCTTTTGCCCTTTTACCTTGTCATTTTATATCTTTATATAATCACGTCATTAGCACTTACGTATTCACATTGGTATATGTTTCCTTGTTGCAAGCTATGATTTTGCGGTTCCTTCATATTCCACATCATATTTTCTGGAGAAGTCTTAAGTACGCTGACACACCTTCTAATCATGACCCACTGTTTATCACATCTCGTTTCTTATTTGTTTGTCTTTTTTGTTTATTCAATTCAATATATACAAGTCAAAAGATGTCTGGCCTGTATATCATACTTTGTAGGGCCTACTAGTATATGGTTTGGTGACTTGATACTGTTTCCAAGCAGGGAAATGTCATGAAGATATGAAGAAGCTGGAAAAAATAAATATAGATTTAATGTCAGCAACGCAATGATCATCAATGGTCACTAAATTTAGTATGAATTGTCGGTGAAAACCTGTTAGGATAATTACAGAAATGAATCAATTGACAGAAACAGAATAAAAGCGTGTGCATGAAACTATGGAGTAAAACATGGCAAAAAGTATGATCATTCAGCCATTTTGCCGTACCTCGATGAGAGTACACTTTCATTGAGGTGTGATTTTTCTATAATGTCTTCCTCTACACATAAAATCGCAACTGCTGATTTTTAATAAAATATTTTTATCAAACTTGTCGGAAAAAAGGGAACCATGCAGCGTGAATCGAACCTCTCGCCTACTGCTTTCGGGGCAGCGACACTACCACCAGGCTATCCCTGGTTGCCGGTCGTGACACGATGGAAACTTGGAATGAATGGGGTATGCCTAAGCTCCAAAATTCGACATTGTAACCTTAGTAGTCCAAGGCGGACAAGGCATATTGACATGAAAGCAAGAGATTTTTATGCAAATTATAGATCAGCAGTTGCAATCTTACAAATTTCATCTGTATGGAGACGAAATGAAGAAAACTCACATCACAACGTTCACCCCTCTGCCTGTCTGCTGAATAATCTCTTGCATTTGTTCTGTTGACATAATGGCGTATTCTTCTCTTGATAGCGCCGCGGAAGTGCATCACCATGTTCCACTTTCGATATTCTAGATGGCTGATCATAGTACTTTTTTTCTCATTAACATCTGGACAACTCCTTCGATGTCTCCGATAAGGAACGCCCTCCAATGTAAACTACTTTGATTCTGTTAATTATGGAAACCGCTTTGGAGAAGGAGTTAATTTCCTCGCTAGCACTGCAAATTGGAATGATAATTGCATTTTTCATTATCGCAGTTCAGATTATTGTACGATAAACGAGTTCAAATCATTTTGCAATGTAAAAGATAATTTTTCAATAATGAACTTAAATATCATGAGAATATCTTCGATGTAATTTTGATAATTTGAAAACGATTGCTTGATAAACCGCTTCGGTCTTTATACATTTTCGGTGATTGGACTCACAGAAACTTGGCTCACAGAGAATTCGATACACTAGTATTCTCAACCTGGTTATTATCTGATTGAAAATAGCAGAAAAAATAATCGGATTGGTCGTGCAGTTGCTCTTTATATCAAAGATGATTTAGATTATTTAATTCACAGCGAACTCAGTGTTATGAATGAGGATATTGAATCATCCATACGGTTGAAATCGATGTTTCTGATTCTAACAATATATTAGTCATCACGGTCATGGTCATATTAGACCTCGTAATTCAAGGTGCACAAAGTTGTTAGGACATATTCGGAACGTGGTTATATAGCGCATATTACTATTTTCAATGAGGATTGTTTTCTTGTAGGGGATTTCAATATCGCTAAATGCCACAGCCAAAGCATTCCTCAAGAGCTTCTTGACTCTCTGTCATCTATCTCCTTGAAAAAAAAAATCCTTAAAGATGTCATCAGAAGATTAGACTGGGCTATAGTTCATAATTCCCAGTATAGAAATTTATCCATAATAACTTTCATACTTAGAAAAATTTATTCCTTTAGTGAAACCAAAATCTAAGTATAGAAAGGTACCACGGCTCCCCTGGATTTCCAGGTCTCTTTTACGTTCGATTAATCGCAAAAACAATCTCTTCTCTCTCTCTCTCTCTCTCTCTCTATATATATATATATATATGAAGAGCTTTCAACCAAAAGGCGCTAAATCCATTGGAAAATGACGGATTTAGCCCCTTTTGGAAGCAAGCTCTTCATATATATGTATACATATAATAAATCGGACTGAACATTTTCATTGTGAGTGTATACTACGTATAACTACAAAAACACACTTACCAAGATACTGCAGCAAAAATACAGTATTTCAATGATCTGATATTTTGTTTTAAAAATGACATGAAAGATACATGGAAAATATTATCACTACTGCTATAAAGAGATGTAATGATAAGCAAGATACAACGAAGAAAAATGTAATGAGGTATATAGTAATAAATTATATTACTCAAATGGCAACAAACCTCTGATGATTATTTTTCTCAGACTGCATGGAAAAAATCTTGACAAAAGTATCCCCTCTAATAATGGAGAATCTTATGAATTTTGGGAATTAAGCCTCAATCTATTTATCTTCCTTTCTTTTTCTTACCCGTATACGGGAAGAATCAGTGTATATTCCTTTTGGTAATATCAAAAGATTAACGAAGTGCCGGATATGATTACATTGATAATGTTCTATCAAAGAGCATAATATACGTTTCTGTTGAACTTTAAGTTATATTTTCAATTTATCTTTACAAAATTGGGCTGTCCCGTGTACTTTGAAAATATCTAAGGAAATCATTGGTTATACTGAAGGAGAGAAAGAAAATATTTGTAATTACAGATCAGTATCATTATTGACATCTATTTCTATATAGCTTGGAAAAATAGTTATTCTTAGAACTTTTAGAAGTTTTGCATATTCATGATATCATTTACAACACACAATTTGGTTTCCAAAACAGATATTGCACTTTTTATGCAATACCTTTATTCATTAACAAAAAAGTTGCAAAAGCTTAAGACAAATTTTAACACACAACAGGCGTATTCCTGGACCTCTTCAAGGCCTTCGACACTATCTCTCACAACATACATCTTCACAAATTTTAACATTATGGTATAATTGTAACAGACCTTGAGAGAGTAGCTCAGGAAGTACCTTTAGAACCCCAAGCAATTTGTTTCGATTGATGGCTGCTGTTTCTCCCCCAACAAGATGTTATCTGCGTTGTTTCCCAGGGTAGCTTACTTGGCCCATTGTTATTCGTTCTTTATATCAAAAACCTATATTAAGTACAAGTAACTTTATGCTGTCTCCTTTAATGCAGCATTTAAACACAACTGAGATAGCTACGCATCTAACATTGCCTTTCCACGTATGATGAAGGTACAAATAAACAAGATGCGTCTTTTCATTATATCTTATTTATTTAGGGTATAAGACGAAATCGCAATATAACGAAAGAAAACATCCGGTCCCGAGGATTACATTATAAGAAGTTGCCTGTATTTGTTAGTAAAATAAAGAGGGAGAAGGAAACCTGGAAAGAAAGACAAACACAAAGTTGTATCTCATAGCTTAACCAAGTTCCTATCATGATCAATATCTGGGTTTTTTAAGTGTTTCATTGACGTATCAATACGAGTAATGAAGCCAGGTGAGCTGGTTGAGCAAAACAACATTGCGTCTGACTTATTGATAGGGTCAGTGCACCACAAACGGCTAGAAGTTGACAAAGGAGAGCGGAAACGAGAGAAGAAGAAGAGAAAGAAGAGAAGACAGCAGATCATTACAATTTCATTCATTTAGCAAAAAGATCGTCAAGATGAAAAGAGCAAGGGGATAAACGCATCGACTATCAATTCCGACCTTCAAACACATGCAGATCAACTTGACAATTGCAGGTTCTTTGAAACTTTATCTTCAAGTGCAAAGAATGACTCCAGACATATTAGCAATTGGGATAAATAGAATGATATAGAGCTTCCTTTAAAGAATATAATGAATATGAAATGTTGAGAATTTTTACGTTTCAACGCACGTTTTTATGAAGCAGTGATATTGCTCACAAAAATGTATGAGCGTAATAATATATGAGCGTAATAAACAGTCGTAACATCATCAGCAAAAGAAGTGAAAAAATTGAAATTGAAATGAAAATATACACCTCACAAACATACACATTGTGTCCAAGTGTCACTACCTTTTGCTATACATGTTCATTCAAGTATACACTAACACTGTGGAGCACTTGAACCTATGCAGTGCTCGACACTAACTTTTTGGTCACCCGAATAGAAACGCAGTGTACTAAAGTACTTTGGCCCGAAACAGAAGCAAAAGGGACAATCCATTTTGAACTTATAAGTTACCCGATTGGGCCACCAAAAGATAGATTTGGGGGATCGACATCATTTTGTGTGTGTGTGTGTGTGTGTGTGTGTGTGTGTGTGTGTATGTGTGGCCCCGGGCCACCACTAAAGTCGAGTCCTGTCTATATATTATATTACCACCAGGACATTATACCTCGCTACATTATTACTCGTGAAATAATAAGTATACGCCTCAGTTTCGAACCAAGTCCACCACCGGTCCAGCAAGAGGGGAAAGAAAGTCTGACGGAAATTTTATTACCTTCACAAATTCCCGTTTTGTAAGAAATTCAAAACACTGAGAGCGTTGTCAAAAATAAAAACCACAAAAAAGAGCAAAACAAAACAGATTAAGGTGGCCAGACTAAAGCATTTAACTAATGTGGTCGACAGAATATACACGCAATGAACGCGGCCAGCGAAGCAAACACGAATCCACATCCATCGTTCTTCGGAGATACGTCAATATAGTCACTATATAAACATTAATCACAGCATATCAATACAATTTTTGATTCGTGAGTTCACACTGCTTCCAATTTCGTACGTATTCTAGAACGTGTTGGAAGGTAGCTCGATTACTGCAACATTTGCATATATATATATATATATATATATATATTCTTCATTGAGAAGGTTTGAATAATTACCTTGTGGAAAATAATATTACACTTAATTCATAAAATGTTATATTTTGAAACAACATCAAGTAATCATGTTCAGTATGATAAAATTATGACAGTTATGTAGGTCTACGCTGTCAGCAATTATCTAACTCAAGAAAACTGCGAATGTTGAAATCTTCATGACTTCTTGATTTGTTTGTCAAAGAGGTTTATAGTTCAGCAGCCCCGGGGGTTTCTTTGTAAACAAGGAGTACACTGCCGCTCAAGATTACCAGCGTGCCAGGCCTTGGCATCACGCATCTCGGCCGATATCGGTAAAACCATGATGTGGGGAATTCTATCAGATTTGGTTGTCGTGTTGTTCCATCCGTGGAGAGTACGCCTACCTTTCCTGTGGAACTCCGCTCTGGTTCATCGCGATAAATAATATAAATCTTGCTGTCTGCACCAACGTGGCAGTTAATTCTCTGATTCCAGTCCTTCAGGGATATTATCTTCTTGATCTTTCCTGACGACAAATAGACCAAGGAGAGCTCGTCAGGTCCCGATCTGATGACAACTTCCCCATTATCAAGTGATTCAAAGCTTAGTACCTTCGTCGCTTCGACGTCGCTGATCGTACAACATATCGTCCCCGTTGTTGGATTGATCACGTAGAACACGCCGTGAACGTGGTCGGCGGCTTGGAGCATATCTCTGCTATCAACACTTAGGTAAGCGTAGCGTGAGCCATCATTTGGTAAGTCTTCATGGAATTCATTTTTTTCGTTGCCCATGCTGCAGATGTAGATCATTCCTTTTTTATAATCGCTGTATGCAAATCGCTCATTGCCAAGAAATGCCGCGTCAAAAACACCTCGATTTTTGTCGGCGACCATCAGAGGATCGATCGTGCCACTTTCCACATCAACTTTGTACAGGCACTGACCAGGTCCGTCGCGAATTGCAACCGCTTGCTGATTAACACGGCACACCAGGAAAGGTTCTTCAATGTCAGAAGAAACTTTGATCGTTTTCACCATCTCGAACGATCGTTTGGTTCCAGCCAGGTAGCCCACATTACGCTCTCCGTCTTCTTTCTTATAACTGACCTTTTTGGCGATAGATGTCAACAATGCTGGAAGATCTTTGTCAGTGGAAGGAATGTTTTCAAAAGTTGACATGTCTAGGTTCTGTAGTCTTTCATGGAAAACTTTGCTCTCACAGTCACCCAACAGAGAGTTTGCGACTGAATCCTCGGCATCGATTGTTTTTAGAGACACGTGGGTTGTTTTCCTTGCCTGTGATATCTTAAGATGAAGATGACTTTTTATGTCCTGTATCTCAGCTGACACAGAGTTGTTTTTCTTTTCTAAGTCAAACTTTACATCGTCGACCCGTGCATTAATCTCTGCAATCGATGATTCTCTCTCCTCTATAATCTTGTCGATTTCTTCTTTAGCTCGCATTCTGGCCTCTTCAATCTCTGAATTCCTTTTCTTCTCGGCGTCCATCAACTTTGTGGTAAATGTCGTTGGCAATCTACTCTCAAGAGCATCGAAATGTTCATCGATATCTTTGGAACATTTCGTCAACATTTCCAAAAAGCTTAGATTTTCAGATTTTAACGCGGATATTTTCGTTAAATCTTGCTTAACTCTCTGCTTCTTCTGGGCGAAATATCAGCTATATATCAGCAAAATATCAGCTAAATATATTTAAAAAAAATATCAGCCGATCATGTCGCACATGAGTAGTCACGGCACAGGTGTGGCACATAGGAACCTGACAGTCTTTGCAATACAGTTCTACCTCCTTCTTGTCATGCTCCGGACAAGGCCATTTTACTTTTCCTGCCGACACGTCCCCGAGAATAGCATGTGCAATGCGCTCGGCGCAGGTCTTGCAAAGATGTCGTTGCTCGACCACTTTGTAGCCTTGAGAGGCGCCTTCTTCGCTGTCCCCACATTTTTGACATTTCAGTCCCAGACTGTCAAACAGGGTCGCCATCTTATCCAGCAATTGAACGACTACGCGTTATATAACAAATCAACTTTCCACAGTTCGTCTACAATATGCCGGATCATATAGTATATGTAACATAAAAATGCGCAGGCGAAGTGTATCAAAGAGGCGGTCGAACGTTACGGCAAGCGTGATATCCAAGTACGTCTCGTGTATGAGGAAAGGGAGAGTAGTGAATACGATCTTGGGGAATCAACGTCATTATTGCCAGTCAAACAAAATAAATCTGGTTTGGAAAAGAGTTGTGATTCTTCAGAGCCCTCGCGTTGTACACACGTCGTGCCTTTCCTCACCCCGAACAGTCTTCAACGACGTCACGACTGTTCATAAGTGACTGAGCCAATCGTGACAAAATCAAACACAAATCATTTAACGTGCTACCTCAAACTGGATGTGACAAATCCTTGGGGAATGTCAATCAACGCGTGGATGGATGCAGTTCGTTTGTTCAGTTGACATAATGACGGATTCTTCTCTTGATAGCGCCGCGGAAGTGCATCACCATGTTCCACTTTCGATATTTAATTTCTATATGGCAGATCATATTACATTTTCTCCTGAGCATTTTGACAAGCGCTTGAAAGTTGATGTCTCCGATCCGATAGGAACGCCCTCTCATGTGAACGATTTCGATTTGTAAATTATGAAAACCGCTTAAGGCCGTGTCACACCTTTCTGGGCAGCGAGTTTTTTTTAGACGGCACAGATTGGGGACCCTAACCCTAACCCTAGCCCTAACCATCAAACCCTAACCCTAACCCTAACCCTAACCCTAACCCTAACCCTAACCCTAACCCTAACCCTTACCCTAACCCTTACCCTAACCCTAACCCTAACCCTAAAACCCTAACCCTAACCCAACGTGTTTCCCATAGGTTTAATTTGCGCCATGCCCCAATCTGTGCCTGTGCCGTCTAAAAAAAAAAAAATCCCCGCTTTCGGGCAAGCTAACCGGGCTTGTTGCGAGGAGGGATTTTTTTCCGCGGGCGGACAAGAATGTTTGATTGCGAGTTTCGCACCTGTTTCTATACCTACTAGACATGTACTTCTTACCTTCTACTTGCGTGTATTCCGTGTGACCTTTGAAACCGATCCGTTTTCTGTTACGAGCGACTTACAGGTACTGAGATGTACCTGCTTTGGAGTTGCCTGCGAGGTGCTGCTGGTAAGGGTCTCATACTGGTGTTTTGCGTGTACCTCTGCGAGCGAACCCCCATGACTCACTCGGAACAAGTTTTGAGTATGCTCACGGCCTTGTCATACCACATCTGGGGAGGTTTTGCGGCTTGACTTGCGGGGAAACGACTTTGCTACCCGGAGCTCTCCGTAGTTGGTCCGCACCTGACAGTACCTAGCGCGTATCTCGCCTGTAGTTGCCCGGAGGTGCGCTTGCACGCAAGTCCAATTTAACTGCAGCCAAGTTTTGAGCATGGCCATTTTGTTTTGTTTTTTTTTCGGGTGAGTCGCGGGAATGCCGGAGAGGTCCACGCAGAACGCCAGTAGGAGGCCCAATGACCCCGTTTACAGTGCGAGGCTCGGCCGCGGCCGAGCCGCGGCCAAGCCCGGCCTTTTCTCAGTGTAAACGCAAACTGGCCGGGGCGCGTAAGACGGCACAGATTGGGGCATGGCGCGTGTTAAACCTATGGGAAAAACGTTGGGTTAGGGTTTTTGGTTATGGTTAGGATTAGGGTTAGGGTTAGGGTTGGGGTTAGGATTAGGGTTAGGGTTAGGGTTAGGGTTTGATGGTTAGGGTTAGGATTAGGATTAGGGTCAGGTTTAGGGATAGGGTCCCCGATAGATTTTTAAATCTGTGCCGTCTAAAAAAAACACGCGGCCGGGCCAAATGCGCCAATTTTAGTCTGGCTTCCAAACCCTCTGTCTGTACTATTTCGCTAATCAGGATATGAATCCCCTCAACGTCGATAGTTTAAGGTGGTTTTGTCCTGCAAAGGATTTTTTCCTTCGACAAAGGCCTTTGCCCGAACGGCGACTTCGTCGTCACGGTATTCAGTTGGCAAAGGGTCTGAAAACCAGACAATACCAAATTGCGTTTGTTTACAAGCAGAGCGCCATTACGACAAAACATTGAAAGGTTTCAATCAAAAGCGCGGCCGAGCCCGGCAGTGTAAACGGACGAAATTGCTGGGCCCGGCCTTGCAATTGAGGCTCGGCCGCGGCTCGGCCCAGCCCCGCACTGTAAACGGGGTCATACTTATCGGCAGCACCTCGCAGACAACTCCCACGCAGATACTTCGCAGTCTCGTATGCAGCCAAGATAATGACATTCTGTGGGATTTCAGCCATTTCTTCAGAGGAATTCCTTCACTGAGTTGTCAGCCCCCACGCGACTGGTAAAAGGTCACACAGTATACTCGCAAGTAGAATTTAGGTAGAACGCGCCCAGCAAGTAAGACACAAGCACTGACTCGCTCAAATATAGTCCGCCCTCAGGAATGCCAGGTATGCTGGAAAATCCCTACACTCAACAAGCCCGCGTAACTTGCCCGGAAAGGTGTGACAGGGCCTAAACATAGTTGCGGGTAAAAAGATTTACGTGCGCACCTCCGGGCGACTATGGATGAGATACGTGCTAGGTTCTGTCATGTGCGGGTCATCTACGGGGACCTCCGGGTAGTAAAAATTGTTCTTCGCAAGTCGTACGCAAGGCTTGCCCTGAAAGGTGTGACACAGCCTTTAGGACAAAAAGTTCGTTTCCTCACTAGCACTGTGAATTTTTGATTATCTCAGTTCACATAATTTTACAATAAACCAGTTCAAATATTATGCAATGTAAATGATAACTTTTCAATAATGAACTGAATAAACATAAGAAGTCTTAGATGTAATTTTGATAATTTGAAATTATTGCTTGATAAAATATGAAATTATTGCTTGATATAATCCACTTCAATCTACATTTTCGGTGATAGGACTTACAGAAACTTGGCTCATAGAGAATTCAGAAATACATTATTCTCAACCTGGTTGTTATTTGATGGAAAATATAGTAGAAGAAATCGAATTGGCGGTGGAGTTGCTTTTTATATCAAAGAAGATTTAGATTATTCAATTCACAACAATCTCAGTATTATGAATGAGGATACTGAATCATCCGCGGTTGAAATCGATGTTTCTGATTTTAAGAATGTACAACCATGTCACACATACCGCCTCTAATTCGACTTGCACAAAGTTATTTACAGGACATATTCAGAACTTAGCGCTTATATACTTTTTTCAATATTTGAATATTGTTTTCTTGTAGGGGATTTCAATATTGCTAAATGCCACAGCCAAAGCGTTCCTCAAGAGCTTCTCGACTCTATGTCATTTATATCCTTTTAAAATCCTTAAAGATGGCCTCAGAACAGTAGACTGGTCTGTAATTCATGATTCCCAACATACAAATTTATGCTATACAATAATTTTATACATACCCTGCCTTCATACTTAGTAATATACATATTCCTTGAGTGAAACCAAAATCCCCTGAATTTCCAAGTCTCTTTTACTTTTGATTGATCTCAAAAACAATCTATATCATATATAAAATGAATTGGACTAAACTATCTCATTGTGAGTGTATACTGCGTACAAAAACATTCTGAATAAGATACTGCGTGAAGCAAAGATACAACATTTCAATGATCAGATATCATTGTGTGTTAATTGTAATATGCAAAATACATGGAAAATTATCAGTAGTGTTACAAATAGATGTAATGATAAGCAAGATATAACAAAGATAAAATATAATGATGTAGTTACATAGATGATGGTACACTGGTAATATTCTGTTGAAAAGTATAATACGTATTGTTGAACTTTTGTTTATTTTATTATTATTATCTTTACAACTTGGGGTTGTCCCGAATGGTTTGAAAATATCTACGGTAATTCTTATTTATAAAAGAAAAGGAGATAAGGAAAATATTTGTAATTATAGACCAATCTATAGCTAAATTGCTAAAAAAAAAGTTTATCTTATACACTTTTAGAATCTTTGAATATTGAAGATTATTATATCCAACTCACTATTTCATTCGCCTTCCGAAAAAAGACATTGCACTTCTCATGCACTTCTTACATTTATCAAAAAAGTTGTAAAAGCTTTAGACAAATTTCAACATACGGCAGGGGTATTTCTGGACTTCTTCGGACCTTCGACACTATCGATCTCAACGTGCTTCTTTACAAAAATAAATTGTATGATTATGGTATACGATGGAAGGCCTTCGGATAGATCAAGAACCGCATACAATTTGTCTCGATTACTAAGACTATATGCTTTTTCCAACAAGATGTAGTTTGCGGTGTCTCCCATGCAGGGAAGCTTACTTGGTCCATTGTTATATTCATTCTTTATATCAACTTCATTCAAAACTAATCTTAAATCCTTGCATTTATTTATCTTTCACACTCGGACCCTGGCGTTTTGGTTTATACATTAGTCTTTGAACTAATCTTAAAAGTCTACTGGACTAGAGCATTAATTGTCAATGAACCATCAAAACAAAATGTATATGATTTTAACAACTCGCATAGATAGTCTATAGTCATGGATATTACACAAACCTGGATATCGTATCCACTGTAATTTTTTTTAAAGGATTTTTCCGACATGTTAAAAAATAATAAAACGTTCGGCAAGGTCACTGAGAAATTTGTTGGAAAAATATTACATTTTTGGTTTTTCAAAGATCTTTCAAGGGTTTTTTTGTTTAGTTTTGTTGTAGGTTCCCCCCCCCCCCCTTTTTTTTTCAGAACCATTTCACCTAGACGGTACTATAGCTCTATCGGATCACACGGGCAGCTAGAAGACCTGGATATCGTTGTTTCTCCTCGGCCTGAATTCTCTATGATCAGCCCGTATATTATAGTGACTCTCGGCGTTTTACTAAATGTCTGATTCTAATAAAGCTCGTACGTAGGACATATAGTCCACTTTGCCCCCTCCCCCTCCCTCCCCCCTCCCCCCTCCCCCCCTCCCCCCCCCCCCCCCCCCCCCCCCCACACACACACATACACACACTTTTTTAACCCCGGTAACTAGGCACATTCATATCCTTTGATATGTTTATTTTATTTTGCTGAATTAATTGTTTACTACACCTGCGGAATTTCTGTTTCTTTCCTTAAAAAACAGCAACAAGCAAACAAACAATGAAACAAACTGAAAAACTCCAAACGATCCCAATCAATTAGCAGGACTCTAAACATCCATGAGAAGATATTCGTAGAAATCTGCTTGGTTGAGTAGACTAGAGAGAGTTAATCTCAATATTCCGATATCAAAACGTTTTGCCGCGGAGCGACACTCGATCCCGATAAAGAAAAAAATAAGAAGTAAACTTTTGTAACTAACACAGCGGTGATACACGTACAGTTATGTATTTGTATACGGTTGTACTAGTACAGTAACTGAGTACTATCAAAAGTAGTTATTGAAAACAGATGCGTAGGCGTTTCATTGATGTTATGTTCATTGGATGCACATTATGATATTTCGCTGTCCCTAAACTTCAGCTCTACGTTGTGTGACGTGGCTGTGATCTCCTCCGACGAGGCGGCCCTGCAACAGCAGCAGAGTATAGTGTGTGTGTATAACGTGACTATTTTCTATGGGTATACACCACGGTTGTGGTATACACCAGTCAGTGCAGTAGTACATGCATGCAATGCTGGCTATAGTGAAACGATCTAGGGTTTCTGAAGGCGAAGCTTACGGAGGACTCTGTAAGAGTGCTTTCAAGATGTAATGGAATTGACCATTTTTCACATGGTTTCACTTTATATCAACAGGGATTGACGACCTTCTGAATACGAGGAAAGGAAAAATGAATGTCGTGGCTAAGATGGCAGGTATTGGTGGAAAGATGGGTATACGACGGAGAGATGCGATTAGAGTACAAGTCATGGTAAGGGAACAGTAGGCTCAGTGTCAGTGAGCTGAGCTAGTATGCATGTATTTGTACAGTACGCGCGTTGGGAGCGTTGGTGCCTGTAGATTTTATGTAGTCCCATGTCTTGAAGTTGCCGTAATGTTCAATGTCAAATACCTTTCTTTCAGTCCTGGAGAACTGCGGTTGATTCGCAAAAAGAAATTTACCGATACACTAATCTTCATGTACTAATGTTGTCAGGAGTATTGCCAGAGACAACAGATAAGAACCAAAAGAGTTAACAAAAGCGAAGAACGGAAATGATAAGGAAGACAGGGTTGGGTTTTGATCATGCAGCAGCACTGCGACTGGCACTGCCACCGCCAGCAGGTTAGCCCACTTGTGTCACTTGTGTGTATAGTGACAGGGCTCTGCTTAATACTATTACTATAGCAGCAGATAGCTACTGGGGTATGATCATGCAGCAGGTACCCGTCAATGTCGCTGATCAGGGGGCATTTCATGAAGTGTTATGGTCGGATATTTTTCTGACAAACTTTTAAAATTTATACAAGCTAGGCCTAGACCTACTGAACGGAAGAAATCCTTTCATCTGGGGGGTGTTTCATCAATTTATTTTAGTCAATGCTGACAAGTTGTCAGTCTCTGACAATTTCAGTGAAATCCTTGGTTTTGATTGGCTGAGAAGCTCGGGTCACTGACCCTTACTATGGTGATTGTCAGAGACTGACAACTTGTCAGCGCTGACAACTTTGAAGTTTGATGAAACGGTGCCCAGGGGGGTGTTTCATCAACGGTGAGTTGGCTCAGTCGGTAGCGCGTCTGCCTCACGATCACACGTCCCGGGTTCGAACCCGAGTCTGGACTGAGCAATGTTGTGTGTAAGCATACCGTCCCGGCGTCCCCTCTAGCAAGAGGCAAAACACTCTGTCCCTCGGATAGGACATAAAATGGAGGTCCCGTGTATAAGAGAGTAACAACTCATGCACGTAAAAGATCCCGCTTCATTCATTCATTCATCGCAAAGAGCAGGGTGTTTAACCCGGTGAAGTGGTCCCACCTCACATCCAACTGGACCCCATGGAAGACCAGCTTAACGTAGCTGAATATGGGCTATCCAATCATCTCTCAGATGGAAATGAACAAACAAACAAACAAACAACGTTTGTCAGCGCTGACAATTTCAGCAAAATCCTTGGTTTTGATTGGCTGAGATGCTCTTGTCACTGACTGTTACTATGGTGATTCAAGTTGTCAGCGCTGACAAACGTTGATGAAACCCCCCCCCCCCCCCCCCCCCCGATTGTTGGCTGAAAGCAAATATGTCCGACAACTTTGTTGGACAAAATGCTTCACGAAATGCCCTCCTGATTGGAATGAAGTTTAGCCACTTACTGGGTAGCTGTCATACTATCAGTGGCTCACACAGTGATTTGAAACTGTCATAGTACAGGATTAGGAATCGAGCTATTTGACCTTGCCAGCTACACAGGGAATGAAGCAGAGGGATACATGTAAGGATGATAAAAAAAAGATAGTCTGTTAGTACGGTAGGAGAGCTGAATGGTATTGTATATTCTGGTTATTTACAAAGTCCTGAAAATTATGAATTTTGCAAAATTATGTAGGAATTATTCAGCCTGATTTTTGGAAAATGTACCATGTAACCGCTCTTGAAAAATTTATCATCGAGTGTGATGCATAATTGCAAAGTCACATTATAAATACTTAATTCCGGACACAGTTTTCGTAATGGAATACATTGTAATCAGTGTCTTTCACATGTTACAATGTACAATTTGTACTCATACACCAGAATCACTAGTACTGTTCATACCCACAATTAACAGTATGGCCATACACATTTGTACTGAGTGGACAACAATGAGAAAAACAGCAAATGAGGCTCAAATTTCGTATTGTATAGTACTGTAGAAGGTATAACATGAACATTTCGAACATTAAAGGTAGATCCATGTGATAAAATCTCGTCATAAATTGACATCTACATCTGAGGTGAAAGGTGAATTTCTTAGCATTTCTCCATTTTTGTCACATTTTTGATTATTTTGGCCCATAGATTATAATAGATACAAATTGTACAATGCTCAGTCATGCATGTGCACCAAGGTCAAAGGCTAGGTTTGACTTCCAGTGCCAAGGTTCAACCGTGTCAAGCTAGGTTCGACGCTATTTACACTGTATGTCCCTAACTCATGGGGGCAGGGGGTTTGTGAAATAGGCAAATGAGTTGCAGACCCATACACTTTGGCATTTCAGCTCTAAAAGGTCTGATCATGTCATGTACACCATGTACAATTGTACATGTACAGAGTGTACAGTGTGAAGGTAGCTGATGTTGCAGGAACATAACAAAATAAAGGTTACTAGTACTCTGCAGGTTTATTCTCCTTTTAGAATTTATGTTAATCTCCTGATATAGAATTTATATTGATTATAAACCAGTCCGGGAAGGGAGGCCCCAGTCCAAGGATCATTTCCAACCACATTGTCTTACAAGTTATGCCGCTGGCAGTGGTAATTACAACTATGCAGCTCAGATTTCTTTTTTTTCTCTTTACTGCATATCGAGTTACTGTATAAGTCTTCTCCATCTTTTTCTCTTCATTTCACTTTCTCTTCATCTTCCTCCTTTGCTACTCCCTCTCTTTATTCTCTCTTCATCTGAATATTCTCCTTTTCCTACATTCCTACGTCTTTTTCTGCTTCTTCTTTTGCTACCTCTAGTACCCCTTTACATTCATCTTCATCTTCATCATATCCTCATTTGCTTTCATTTTCCTTGTTTAGTGTTAGGGGTGTGCTTGCAGTCTTCTATCAGGCATACATGTACATGTATTTATCAGTGTACTAGTATTATTCACAGACCACAAATAATGAAATTGAAATGCAGTCCAAACTATTTTGTACTTGTGAGATTTTAGCAACAGCCTTGGCCTCAGATCGAGCTCTTGTAAATCCCATTTATTGGACTCTCCCTTTTTACCCTTGTAATTTTCATGTTTAAAATAAACCATTCAAAGTGTGCACTGCAAACTTTTTTTTTTATTTTGGCTGGTCGGCGCAAGAGCTGAACGCTGGTTGATGAAACTTGTTTACACTGTCCTTGTGAATGCAGCATTTGGTACAGATTTATACATGTAAATAAAGTCTAAAGACTGTTCCAGTCAGTCTCATTAGGAAGAGAGATGCAGCTGCTTCATCCTTGCTGCATTGAGAGAGAAGACTACAACAGTTTGTGATGTCACAATTATTTAGTGGCACGCTACAATAAGGAAAATGTAAGGAGAATTATACATATTTTCATTGTAAATTTTGTATGTCAATGTTTATGTTGTGTAAAATAAGCATCAAATTTTGTGAATCGTTATATTTTAGGTGTATCATGTCCCTGACATTCCACAGACAGATGTAGCCTCTCACATAAAATATTTCACATGAAATTTGTAACCAAAGTTCTTCATATCACAGGTTTAGTATGAATTGTCATACTTTTCCTCAAACATCACTGACCTGTTTTATAATTCTTTTGAACTGCATTCACTGTTAATCAATGTAATTGAGCCAAATTCCCTCTCAGAACATTGTTGCCTTGTTTTCAGTGACTAGTGTTCCAAAATTATAAAAGTGTCAATAATATCAATCAGATTGAGCAGTGGGAGGCTAGGTACATAGTGTATTGTGAAGTTAAACTTCTAGATATTAGGTTATCTATATAGCAGGTGTAGAGGGGAAAAAAATCTAGCACACGTTGTTTATCAGATAATCACCTACATTGTAGCCCTTCTGCATCATATCACCATTTACCATACTGTACAATCATATGCTTCATGATAAAAAAAGGGGGTGATTGTCCAGGTATTCATGTGTGAGTGAATAATGTCTGGAATGTAGATAATATTTTGCATGTACACTGTCATGTCTGTACGTATACTGTAGTATTAATGTAAATGTACCCATTGTACAGAGTATGTGATATAACAAGGTATATGGATACATTTACACATATTCAACATAACACATGTGAAGTTAGTAGCCTTCTACAATTCAAGCAAAAGAAGAACATTCCCAGAAATGTGACATCACATGAAGAAGGCTTTTCCGTGATATTCTTAGGCCCTAATGTCAAAGTTTGTTTGTTTTTTTTTAACACTACAGCTGTAATTTTGATTTTCCTTGATGTTCGCTGACATTTGTTTGTGTCTCTTATTTATAAATGTACATGTAATATACTAACAAACACAAACAGAAGAAAACTGACCAGAAATTCATATAATTTATTAGTGGAAATATGAGCAAAGGAACTGGGATTTCCACTGATTATTTATAAGTGTTCTACCTACTTGCATTCAGCACAGCATGTCTCTCAAGAAATACAATGTAAGTTCTTCCCATGTACAGTGCACAGTCACAGTGTGTGGCTGTGACAATCAGTTAATGTGCAGTCTTCTCTGTGCTAGCATACGGAGTACTTTGTAACAAGTTGCTGTCATACGGTACTGAACAGTCTGGCCAGCTGGGAAGTAAAATCCCTGGCAGCAGACTGTTGGCAGCATGTGGGTTTCTTACAATATTTATTCACGTCACCGGTGGTACTTGTGCTATGCTTTCTGGCATATAGATAGTGTGTGTTTACTTTAGGCTTTATCACTGATCATTATTAGTCAAATGGCACCACTGTCTCTATATAATAGAATAATTATATTATTTTTATCAAATAAAGAATGGCCTTCGGAAAATAAAGTGTGTACACTTGGGGATATGTAAATATTATCTCATGGCAGCATGGAAGAATTCCCCCATGGGATTTACGTGTAGTTTATAAATATTACCAAAGTGTGTTATTCACCTGTGAAATAACAAGTTGCTCAAATTCTTGTATACATTTTGAACTACTGTATGTCTTACAACAGGTTTGCGGGCAACTTGTAGCTGTTGGTATTTAGCGCATCTAGGTACATTCTTACCCAGTGTGAACATATTTTGTGAGTGCCAGATGTCACTGAACAGATAAATTGTCCTTTGTAAGCATATGAATGTGGACACAATAGGGTAGTGCTACTCAGAAGACATTTAATCAGAATTTCGCAAAATTTTATTTCACACATTTTTCCAGGGTACCAAAAGGATTTGCTGTATTTAGCTTCCTCTTAAGGCATGGAGATTGCTATCGTTATGATAACAAATCTTATAAACAAGTAGAGTAAATATGTAATTTCATGAACACAAGAGTTTAAAGCGATGGTACCATGGTACAATTGTAGAGTATTGGTTGAGGTGGGAATTTAGCTTTTAACTTTTTACAAGATACATACATGAGATGTATAAACCTCTGTATGAGATGTTAAAGAGCATACAATTCTAAGAGGATGTTCATGTTTCTGGAAAATATTCTTGTACAGCGCAGTCCCGTTACAACGAACACGGTTATAGCGAAATTTTCGTTATAACGAAGTCTTTTCCGATCACCACTGACAAAGAAAAACAAAAGAAATGTGCTCCGTTATAACGAACTGAGGATCGCTTTTGAAAATGCGTAGCGGAACAAGCATTTATGTGTCTCTGCATGGGCGAAAGCATCACATCATTGTGTGTTCGCTTGGTGTGTCATGCACAGTTTCCGGGTTGAACTTGCGTTATTGTAATACAATAATCTGTAATTGAATAACTATTCGTTTTATTGTTCACATAGCTTTCCAGTGTATGACGAGTATTCAACAAACAGAATATATGCGTGGCTTCCTTATTTTCGTTATATATTGTATTTGTTCGGTTATAACAAAATTTCGTTAAAAGAAATAAAGAAAACTGCAGGTCCCGAGCTTTTCGTTATAACAGGGGTGCACTGTGTACATGAAAACCTGCAGGTTTAATCAGCCAGATACAAATACTCTTTCAACTGTTCTTTTTTGAGTTGCAAGATACAGACATATCAGCTGCATGGTATTTCAATTTGAATTCACCAGTGATCTGAAAAGAAAATTGACCAGTTGATAGGCATTTAGTAGCCTAAGAGTGCAATGCACACCATCTTGAAGTTTGCTTCAAGAAGTATCTAGGGGTAAATTAGATCAACAGAATGATACAGGCTCATGTAACTTTGACCTAAACTACAATGAAAGTAATTTGAATTCCAAGTTGTCATGTATTGCCACAACACGGTAGTATCAGTTGCAGTAACATACTGTTTGCGTATTGGAGGAGATAATTTCACAGTCTCACTAGTCACTGATATTTTAACTACGTACATACATATATCTTCACTAAGATTACTGGTACTTTTCACAAAAAGTATATTTCAACCCTAAAGGGTGCTGGAAGCATAATGTTCTACAGTATGTAGGGTAATCAATCAAGCTTGTAACTACATATGCCAATAGCAGAAATTTGCACATGACACGCAAAAATTAACGTCAGCGTCCTCAATCGAGAGCTCCCTATTTTCAGCTTTCACTTCATGTGGGTATATCCAGTGGTAAAATAATTTTCTCAGCAGAGTAGAAATAACGTGTAGACAATTATTTCCATGAAATGATAGTGGTAAAAGAGCAGCATCAAAGGTCATTGTACTCTTGTCCTGTGCATTATATCATGCATTAGGCTATATCTCACAATTTTGTGACATGTTCATCATGAGAAATAGCCATCCTGAAAATAGTTGATGTTTCAATAATCTGGATGGAGAGGTTTAAAAAGGATGTGCTGCACTGTCATGCTGTACTGTGCTGGGAGTGTACCAATTGATAGCAATCGCCTCTGTCATGAGAAAGTAAAGAAAAAAAAAAAGAATCTACTGTACACTCAAAGCTCTTTTTTGGCCATCAGCTGCCCATACAGGGCCCAGACCCTGGGAGTGTGTGAAACTTGACACTCGCCAAACAACTAATGACTGGCTATTAGTACCTGTGCGATGATAAAATGCAGGCCATCACATCAGTTCCAGATGGATGGGCAGCCCGCTCCCTCCTGATCGTTTAAAATTCAGGCTTGGGCAAATGTCCTCTGCTGGTATGCATAACATGGTCTCCCCGTTGAGTAAGCATACGTGTATGTCAGCATGGATGAGTGCACTTTTTAAACATTATTTGACCCTGTTTTTATCAAGGGTACTGACACGAAAGGCGCAAAGACATCATCATGACTTTACAAACTAGAAAAGCACTCTGAGAGCGTAGACCTCCGCCAAGCAGCTACTTCATTTCCACCGATGATCTTGCTCTTCCACAGAGATCAGTGATTTCCACTCATACATATTAGTACCATTACATGCTGAAAAATTGCCCAATTTCCCAATATAGAAGCCTTTGTTACGTCATAAACCTTCAGCTGCGCAGCGCACCTTGCCCTAACAGAAACTAGAGCACGCACTTCAGTGCACGTATAAAAACCTAAAAAATGCGCAGCTTGAACTCCCAAGTTCATTGACCCTACCTGCCTTAATATAAAAAAATCCTTCATAAAATCCATAAAAATTCCCGGATCACTGCCAAAATTTAATCGTCTGTTCCTTGTGTCATTCTCAACCTTTCCTGCAAGTTTCATCTAAATCTGTGCACAAATTTTTGAGTTATTTTGCACACAGACAAACAAACAAACAAACAAACAAACCAACGGTAATGAAAACATGACCTCCTCCCTTGGAGGAGGTATGTAATTATATTTTCTCTAACTTGCCTGAATGAGTGTGTGGGTATGAGCCCACTTACAAAACTGCTGTTGACAGGAAAGCATCTTCTTTATCCATTTTATGTGCCCAATACCGAGTTCTAGTTTGCTATGTCAAGCATGGGAGTGGATATGTAGCATGCTGTAAATCAGATCATACAGTCTACATATCATTTGTTTGAATGATAGCTTTTTTTATTAAAGAAAAATCCAGAGTGATTTTGTGGTTTTCTAATACCTTGTCACGTACATGTATGTCACTTACCTTTTGTATTATACAAAAGCAAACTGAACAGATTTAGATTTTGAGTGATAGGTTATGAATCAGCTAATTACTTCTTGGATTTATGGTAAAGTTTTTTTTTTCTTGTGTCATTGAAGATGAAGGTAATATTCTAAAATGGTACAATTTATTCATTGAAGTTGGGGACTGAATAATGAAATGGAATCAAAGTCCATACAAGGACAGGGTCAAAGATATGTGCAGATATGTGTATGGTCATTCCATGTGGTATCAACAACAAAAATCTTATAGCAATTAGTAGTCAAGGGCAAACTTTGTAAATGCTATTAGGATTTTAACACAGTATGCACAAAAACATTGTACATTGTACTGTATAAGCTGCATTGATATTATGCAACAGAGTGCTTGAAGGTAATCTTAAAGGGATCATATAGTTTTGGTTGAAACCTAACTAGGGGTTTCTAACATTTTTTGCTGAGATAATGAGAAACCTCTTTTAAAATGTGAAAGAGCATGTACTGTACATGGTGTACACACAAGTGTACATGTACAGTGTACATTGTAATTCCAAGAGGAATTCAATGTTTCTTTGATGAAAATTGGTTTTGAAATGGCTGAGATATCCAAAACAGAACAATCCTACTAAAAGATGGGACCCACTTTAGCGTATCACCTATTGTGATTGTCAAAATCTGTCTTTTTTAAAAATTCTTCTTTCTTTCTGGCACATTTTGTGTCGTGAATATCTCAACAATGACATTACGGAATGACATGAAATTTTCAGTCAACATTCATGACAATATCTAGCCACAATAACATGTTCGTGACAATAACATATCTCTGACGTCATCTAGGCGCCATTTTGTGATTGTCAGACAATGTCACATGATCGATCATAAGTTCATAACTAAATGTCATTTCTATATCATTTTCGTTTAGGTCATGCCTGATCGTTCATTACTATGCTAATTACCCAGGTCATCATGACGCGCGCGTCAAAATTTTAAAATGCTCAAAATGACTTCCCAATGGGAAATCTCGAAGTTTCAGACAATTATAAGCGTTCCAAACAATTCCGCCCGTACGCGTCCGTCCGCGCACGTTTTCGAGCGCACAGGGCATCAGCAACTTGAAAATGCACATTCCTGATACATTGAGTAACAATATCCACTGATTTCCGATCAATTTTGACCTATAACAAAGGAATGCACTGGTGTCAAGTTGGGCATTGACTTTTCCCCCTGTTATATCTATACATTGTTTTTTTGTCTTACCATTTCCATGGATGTTCCGTGGCCGAGTGGTTAGAGTAACGGTTTCGCATGCACGCATTTGAGGGATCGATGCTCGCAGGACACTTTTATTTTTGATTATTGTTTAACTCTTTTCAGATAACGTTTCATATTCACATTCTTTTTGTTGTCGACCACGGATGATCGGTATCTAATATCAACCCAGCGTATCACCAACTCGTCTTCAGTGAGGAGTTTCATGTCTCGTTTCACTTTGTTTTTGAAGGTCTCAGCCATTCCAAAACAGATTTTCATGGAATAAACTTTGAATTTCTCTTAGAATGGTGTGCTCTATACTATTTCATAAGTGGTTTCATGGTATCTTACAAAACATTAAAAGCCCAATCCTCATGTCAACTAACATTATACCATCCCTTTAAGCTTCATGTGTGTGAGGGTAGGATTGAAAGGATAGGGTCAAATCAAGGACATATTTGACTTGGATTAGATTTTTACCGTCTGGAGTGATAGACAAAATGTGGAATGTTCTATGAGTACTTCAAAATGTGAAGATGAGGTGCAGGATGGTATAAGGAAGAGCAACATTTTGATACATTCAAATGCTTTTCTCAGGAATATCAGACTTCATGGGAGAGGAGGGAGAGGGCAGTCTTTGTTTCTTTTAGAAACAGTTAGACCCCGTTTACAGTGCGAGGGGCTGGGCCCTTCATTTCAGTGTAAACGCACAAAAGGCCAAATGCGGGGCCAAAATTGGCCGCGCATTTGGCCACGCTCTGGAGGTGGTCTTGGCCGCGGCTGAGCCGCAGGCGAGCCCGGCCTTTTCTCACTGTAAACGCAAACTGGGCTAAATGCGCGGCCAATTTTAGTCTGGCTTCCAAACCCTCTGCCCGTACTATTTCTTTACTCAGGATATTAACCCCCTCAACGTCAAAAACTAGTATACAGTAGTTTAAGGTAGTTTTGTCCTGCAAAGGATTTTTCCTTCGGCAAAGGCCTTTGCCAGAACGGCGACTTCGTCGCCACGGAATTCATTTGGCAAAGGGTCTGAAAACCAGACTATACCAAATTGCATTTGTTTACAAGCAGAGCGCCACTGCGACAAAATATTGAAAGGTTTGAATGAAAAGCGCGGCCGAGCCCAGCAGTGTAAACGGACAAAATTGTGGGGCTCGGCCCCACAATTGAGGCTGGGCTCGGCCCTGGCTCGGCCCAGCCCCGCACAGTAAACGGGGTCATAAACTGCTTGTAATATGCATGCAATGAGCACTATATTTTCCCACAAGAGGAGTGCAAGGCAACTGTGACTCCAGTGTTGCTGTTGTCTGTCTATTCTTATCATTTCTTTTGCATGACTGCTTGCATTATGTTTACCATGCAGTACACTTTACACGGAACATACATATTATCGTTTTTGTTTTGTTTTGTTCTGTTTTCCTTTTGGTCTTGTTAACAGAAATGCTCAGGGCTCCATCAGCCAGAGTACAAGAGCTTTAGCATTGACCCAGAAATCACCAGCTTTGATATGCTGCAGCTGCTCCTCATGCAAGCCTTCCAACTCAAGATGTAAGTTGCATAATACGGAAATGTGTTGCATGTTTGTCTGTTTGAGCATGTGTTTTAACTTTACTGATTATGTTCGCAGCAACCATTTAAATCTCAAATATGGCTGTGTTTGATTTGCGTGCCAGGTATGTGTGACTGTACGCCATTGTTCTTATTAAGGCTCTGCCATGTACCGTTTCAGGAAGCTTGAGTTTTAATTTGCCCTTCATCAGGTGTGACAATTTCATTGTGCTGTGACACCTCAGTTAAACTTGATATATTATTGCGATTAAAAAGAGTTGCTAAAAGACTGGTTGTTCTCTTCTTCTTTTTCTTTGTGGTAAGAATTTTGATTTCAAGTGGTGTTAAAGGGGCTGTACAGTACTGGTTGAGGTGGGGATTCATGTTTTTTACATTCCTAAGTGAGATAATGAAAAACCTTTCATGAAATATGAAAGAGCATGTAATTTTAAGAAGGATTCAACGTTTATTTGATGAAAATTGGTTTTTAAATGACTGAGATATAAAAAAAAAGTGATTATAATAAAAGGCGACAGGCCACAACTTTATTAGGATCTCTTTGTTTCACTTTGCTTTGGGATATCTCGACTACTTCAAAACCGATTTTCATCAAATAAACTTTTGATACCCTTTACAATTGCATGCTCTTTGACATCTCATAGAGTGGTTTCTGAATATCTCGCAAAACGTTCAAAGCTAAATCCTCACCTCGACCAGAACTGTACACACCCTTTAATATGTCTGTGAGAGCTTGATTTGAGCAGATCAGGATTAGGGGGAAGTTTATGAATACTATTTCCTTGATACAGCATTGCAATGATGTTGATGCTGCTATTCTATTACCACATTCTGTATCAAAATAAAAAGTTTTGATGCTGTGTGTTGTTTATAGACACTGTGGCGCATCCTTTTACAGGAAGTGCCCGAGCAGGAAGTATTGGAAGTGGCTTGGTTCAGGAGGGCTCCAGGAAGATAACAAACAGTTAGGAAGGCCTCTAGGGACAATCTCTTGTCCATTGGCGACTAGGTACCACAGATCCTACGCTTTATCCAATGCATGTTATCATAGCTTGTGCCACTTCGTGTTGGGAGGAGCTTTAGCTGTCAAGAAAATGCCAAAATCCAAAAGGAATTGTACACAGACTGTGCATGGTCATGAATGAAAACTTACCTCTGTGACTGACCTGAGAGAATCACCAAAAGGATGCAGGTACATGTAGTATTGTTTGTGTTGTGTGTGTGTTTTGTTTGTTTGTTTGTTTGTTTTTCTTGCAGAGAGATACACTGTTTCGATGTATCTCGATACTATTCTCTTGCAGGGGTTTCACCATCACGTATCTGTCCCATGATGATAGCGGTCATGAGGTCTACCTTTCTATGCTGTCTGACTGGGACCTAGACGCAGCCATCTGTGGGGCTTCCGACCCCTGCCTGAGACTTAAGGTGGATGCCAAGCCATTCGAGGGACCAGGTAAGACACCCAGAGGTCAGGGCTTGCCCGCAATGGTCACATAAAACAATATACTACTTCCTTGTTTTGCTTGAGTGCAATGAGACCACTGCAACCAGGATAACTTCCTGGGGTGGGACCACTTCCTGTCATCAAGTACATGTTCTCCTTCTATTTCAATACTGTGCTTGTTGCCAAGTTTGCTTCACTCGCTTCAAAGCAAGATAACTTGTAGAAAGATCTGATTACTACATGAAATATTATGCCAATCCACCTTTAAAAAATAGTGTGCCAAGGAAAACTTGTTGTTTGAAATTGTGCATTTCATATGGGATTATCGTAGCAAATGTTTTGATGTGCTATCATGCGGTTCTATTCTAACCGTTCACCAAATCTACGAAGTGTATATGCTTGAAGCTTCTGGTATTTTCTGTTATGTAGGAGCAGCTACTTCTGTAGCATTAGTTGTGCTCAGATTTTCATCAAAAATACTCATCTTATCTTGCCTGTGATCTAACTAAAGCAAAAGCAATGCTTACCAGGTATATATACAAACTGTTAATGTGCAGGGTACTGTGTACATCATATATTTAGCAAGTCTAATTTTTTCACAATAACAGGACTTCGCAACAATTTGGCGAGTGGTTAAATTTGCGATTGCGGAGTACAGTCTGGACGATGAAATGTACTCCTTGCTCGTCACATTCATGTCGTGATCAGAGTTAATATTTTCATGTGTTTTTAAATTCTCGCGAAATTCACGAAAATAAAAACCTCACAAAATATTTGGTGTATACAGTAGTCACCAGTATAGAAATGTACAGTATTGTGGTATGAAAATGGGGGTTTGTCAAATACATTTTGTAAGTGATGCCAGCTACATTGTACAATGACAGTTAAATGCCAACATCTACCTGTAATGCCACTATTTACATCAAAGACCTTTGTTGTAGTCAGTGTGTTAGTGAAATTTTGAAATACCTAAGTGGTGAGAACCAGGGGTCACAGTCATTAAGTTGACTTTTTGCTGCCGTGCCAGGCTAGGAGATTGCCAAAGAATTGATAATGATAATGGTATTGTCATTTGGTTGGCAGGACTCTTGGAGGACTGGGATGTCATCACGGGAATGGAAGCACCAATGCACAATTCCAACGATCGCAGCCACTCCGTGCCGCTCGTCGGCGCATTCATGGATCAGGTGGGGAAGACATTCAATCGATTTCAGCGTATCTTCACCACCAATGACGACACTCCCGAGGAGAAGTATGAGATGCCTATGCGACCCCTGGACGACCAGGAGTTCTGGTCATTCCTCGATCCCCTGGGCCGTCTAGAGAGGCCCCATGAGCTCCGCATCAGGGTGTACAAGGGAGGAGTGGAGTCATCGTTGCGCAAGGTTGTCTGGCGCCATCTGCTGAATATATACCCTGAGGGCATGACGGGCAATGAGAGGCTGGAGTACATTCGCACTAAGTCACAGGAGTACGAAAGGCTCCGAGACAGGCTTCTCAATGACCCCCGTGACGACTTCAAGAACATCAAGAATATGGTTCGCAAGGACGTTGTTCGGACTGACCGCCTCGAAAAGTTTTACGCTGATGGTGATGAGAACCCAAATGGGAAAAAGCTGTTCAATGTGTTGACGACCTACTCTCTTGCACATCCTGATGTGTCTTACTGCCAGGGGATGAGTGACCTGGCCTCGCCCATTCTCTATGTTATGAAAGACGAGGCACAGGCCTACATCTGTTTCTGCAGTCTGATGAAACGTGTGAAAGGAAATTTCATGCCAGATGGCCACGCCATGTCAGTCAAATTCCTGCACCTGACAGAGCTCATCCGGTGTCTGGCTCCGGACTTCTACGAGTACCTCAAGGAGCAGAATGCTGATGACCTATACTTCTGCTACAGGTGGCTGCTCCTGGAACTGAAGAGAGAATTTGCTTTCCAGGATGCCCTTAGGATGTTGGAGATCATGTGGAGCTCTCTTCCACCAGATCCCCCGGCTGATGGCGTTTGTCTTAATGGTCCTTCCACTGGGAACTCACCATCTGCATATGCTATAGATAGAGTCCGCTTCCGTTTCTCACGCCTGAGAAGCTCCTCTAAAGACAGTCTTGGCAGCCAGAGTAGCCTGAACAAATCTCAGCACTCGCTGGCAGGACGCACTGATAGCAGTTCCATGGACCACCTCAAGGAAGAGGATCAAGACAAAGGATCTGAAGTGAAGCACACAGAAAGGGAGCACTCAGGATCTGATGGTAATCACCATGATGAGGATAATCCAGGAAGCCAGTCTGGGGGGAAATCGGAACCGGCTGAAAAGAAGGCTAAGCCATCACAGCCCAAAGGTTATAGAACTGAACTCCACATTGAAATAAGCCAGAATTCAGAGAGCAGCAAGATTTGCAGGAACGCAAACTGTCCAGACCAGCATGCTTCTGAGCACCCTTTGGACACAGCGAGAAAGAGCCCCCCGACAAGCCTTGCCTTTTACCAGAAATCCAGTGATGAGATGACGTCTCCCGGAAGTGAGAGTTCGCCTCTGTTGTCTTCTCACCCATTGTCTCCCCCTCCCAAGTCTCCCCAGAAAGCTCGACCCATATCGTCACCCATCAAGTCACCTGGAAAGTCCCCTACCTCCCCCTCTCACAGTCCCTATCGGGGCTTACCCGCACCGCAGGACTTTGGGGGAGGGAATCCTTTCATGATGTTTGTGTGTGCAGCCCTCTTGCTGGGACAGAGCAGGCGAATTATGGCCAACCGGATGGACTACAATGAAATGGCCATGCTGTTTGACCGCATGGTTCGGAAACACCACCTGGGCAAGGTTCTCCATCACTCCAGGGCACTCTACTTAGAGTACCTGCTCTCGGAGGCAGCAAAGCCCCAGGTCCAAGTTGTAGGTACCAAGGACATGGGCAAGGATGGTCCTGGAGGGGTGTCAGGTCTCAATGGGTCAGCTGCTGCCACTTTCCAAGGCTCCTGCTAAGTATTCTCAAGCTGATCACGGCACATATCTCGCTGTCTGTAATACTTTTTGTCCTGACTTGTCTGATGATATGTTTTGTTCCATGTATTAAAGCCAACCTTCTCATTAAAAGTATTATTTCTGGTTGTAAAGTGTATGGTTTAAATTTTGTTACATGCTAAGTCATTTATTTCCCGTCAATTTGCTTCAATGTGGTTCCTAACCATTCCTGTTTGCTGTAATTTTGAGAGGCCTATGTTGTAGAGAGGAGCGTACTAGGTAGAAGAACAACATGAAACTAACTCCTGTAGATGAAATATAACCAATACAATAACCTATAACATGTATAGAAGAGATGACTGTAATACGAGTTGATGCACCGCGTAGGGTGCTTAGGCATCTGTCATGACTGTGCACTTTTTTCCAAATGGTGCAGTGATTGGGCATTATCTACAAATAGTAAAATCTTTTCGTGCTATGCTCCAATTAGTGCCATGCAAGTGGGTCTGCTTTATATGGATTCATACTATGGTGGCAAAACATTCATTGTGAGCCCGCTTTCTTGACATCACAATTCTTGTGTTGAAATGGGGGCCTCCTCACATACAAGAACTTTTGTTCAGTTTTGGCGAGTGGTGTTCACATCATGACAGATTACATTTTTTTTTCTCACCTGCACACTGCAGATTTTGAATTGAAAGGTATTTATTGGATGACATCCATTGCAGCCCGCAGGCTGAATTGCAGACATTTAAAATTAGATACATGTTGTGTAGTGATTGGCTCAGTTGTGTTCTGCTGCGAGGTCAAAGTCACATGACTGGTACTCTTATACATGTACTTCATTGTTGTATCAAGTGATGACATAATACATTGTATACCGTATGTGTATATATATGTATATGTACATATATATGTACAGTCCTACAGGAAATAGTACTAACCATTGATTTAAATGCAGCATTGATCAATTCAGTACTACACTCCAGACATGGGCAATGACCAGATTTCTGAAGTCTACATTTTGAATGTGGGATAGTACATGTAGTATGATGCAGATTTACTCTGTCCTTTTAGTACACCAAGTTTCACAGCCCCTGGCATATGTGAAATCCTCCCTGAAAACTTGAACGACTTCTCATCTGATATATTTCATTATTCATATTATTATGCTATTTCTTTTAGCTGTGACACACTGTCTGTTATGTGCAAAGGCCCCTTCCTGTAGAGATGAATCTCACTAATATATTAGAATAACTGTAACAATCTATAGCGTACTACTTTTCATGTACATTCTTTTTTTTTTTCATTTGTGATGTAAGACTACTCATGTTGAAAGTGTAGTGCCATAATTCTTTATGGCTGGCTGTCAGAGCAGAAAAATTACTCAAACAACTTGCATATTCCCTAAATCATGTGGTTTGGGAATAAATGCTGGTATGATCATATCGTTGAGTATTACATGCTGACAAGAAAGAATGAGAGAAAAAGAAAAAAAAAACCACTGCACTTTTAGCACATGCATAGCAAGCGTGTATGGTGATAATCCTTTGCTGGGTAGTAATTCAATGTTATTGATCTGCATTCCTTTTGAGCACGTGACTGGCCAGAGATTCTCCGCTTTGTGATCAGCAAAAGCTGGTGGTTGCACAGCTGTTCCACTCCTTCTATCTTTTGCCAAATGTGTCGTAGTGGTGTTATTCTTTTTTTTTTTAATCTTTAGTTTTACATTTTTAACACTTGTGCTGAACTGGATATAGCTGAAGCAGACATAGTGATGCGCACTTGCTGTAGTGACATTTACTTTTATGTTTGGGGTAGATTGGGTTTCTCGTTCGTCTGTTTTTTGTTTCTTTGATTATTTGTTTTGTTGTTTTGTTGGGTTTTTTGTTTGTGAAACTGCTCAACTTTCCTGACAGAGATTGTTCAGTTATGTAACGTCAGGGATGGGGGATTGGATAGAGTGAGGTTATTAGCAGATGGGTGGGATAACTCCCTCGAACATACAGTATTGACACCCTTGTGGTTTTGGACTAAAGATATCATGTGACATTTCTCCATCATTATCATAGATTTTTATTTTGAGAAAGATTGGATTCAACTGTACATTCCGTTTCCTTTAGGATTGATGAGCAGCACATATGGGGGGCGGGGGAGGAGCTGTGTCATCATCCTCATTGTGGTGTTGCTAGCCTGTTTGCATGAGGTTTTGGATAATTTCTACTCCCCTCAGAAGAGCAAACTCAGAATGGCTGTCATTAACTGACAACACATACATAATAGGTTACTTTTTAAGTAACCAGTAATAGTTCTTTTCCTCAAAAGTGACAAAATTGTTGTATTTACATCTTGCCATGAATGCAGAAGCACATAGTTTAACACTGCCATTGCCATTCATATTTCCCTCTTTTTTTATTACCATGATAGCTGTACCACTTTTTTCTCTGTCTTTAGTTGTGATAGAGAAAAAGTTGCCATGTTTTGTCAGCATGCCCAGTGTCCCCTCTCCCATCCTCAGAGTGTATATGTGGGACTAAGCAGACACCAGTGAGCTGTATAGATGTGTTGATATTGTGTGTATTCAGCATAGATAATGTATCTACTGAGGCAAAGTGCATTGCTTTTGCTCTATAGATGTATTGTTTCTCGGTGGATTTTGTATAAAAGTACTGACATTGTACATGTGGAAGCATTGTGAATGTTTATTGAGCAAACAAGTTGAGATATGATTATGGTTTTGCAACTGGACTGTCTGTTAGATGTTTTTTCTTTCCAGTCTAAAGTACGGATATTTTTGCATTCTTTGTTTTTGTTAAGTTATGGTTCAATAGGATCTTGTTTCATCAATTATCTGTTACATGCTTGAAGTACTATAGTCATCATAGATTGACATACAATAACTGTACAAAAAGATACGTGATGTCATTAGCCACAACTCAGCCCACACACAACTTTCCACCTGGTTGCGATAAGACTGCAGACAAATTGTACCCATGTTGAATCATATTGGATATTTGATCCTTTTTGACATGCCCAAAACCTAACATGCAAATTCGAACTTTTTACCATTGTCGGATAAAAATTCATACTCTTTATCCATTTTTGAAAGAAAGTTAGTAATATGACATCACAGATTGCAAATGGGGCATGATGTTACTACAGGGTATAGACAGTTTGTGAGCAAATATGATCTCATTGCTCTCGGGTAGTATCTTGTATGTGGGTTTTGTTATGTTGAGCATATCACTTGGACTTTCATTATTAAAAGTGCTCCTTTTGCTTTTGTAAGTGATTGTTGTGATCATGTTATTGAGGCTAAGCCCTAAAAACAAAATTATATGAGATTTTACACATAGCATGATGCCTATATTGATAAGAATATGATATTGGCTGGTTGTGAGAGGGATATAGAAATATATTGCCCGCACCAGGAACATCTTGTGCAATTTTCAGACAAACACTGTGGAACATGATGTTAGCTTGTAGTGGGGGTGGGGGTGGGGGGGGGGGGGGGGCATTCAAAATTGCTTGAGTTACAGCTGTAGAAATGTATTGCACACCAGTCACAGTTAGACAAGTACAGTGTTGTCTTGCTAAAGTTTTTGTTTTTGTTTTCATTCCTTTTAAACAGTGGCAGGCCACTATCATGATAATGAGTTTTCACATGGCATTCTGTCTGTGAAAACGTGAAAAGCATATGGATTTATTTGCAAATGCCATTCTCCCCCATGATTGATATCATCACCAAAAGGACCTTTGTACTGCTAGATATGGTATCAGGCCTGATTATGGCTTACCCAAGTAATGTACAATTTTAACTCTTTCAATGAGAAAGTATATCGGGTGGAAATTGTTTACTTTCTTCTTTTTTTCATCTTTTCTTTTTATTAGTGGGTATTTAAGTCTATGTATGTGAAATTCTAAGTCATGGGAACTGGTCACCTAGGTTACTGTGATTACCTGGTACTCAATTGTAAGGCTAATTTATGGGAAAACAGTACGTAGGCCCTACACTGCCAGGCCTGCTCCCCACAGGCCCTATGTCATCGAATACCGACAACTACCTGTGGCAGAAAATGGCTTTGATGTTGCCACCTCACCTCACTCAATTTTGCATCAGTGCAATGCTGTAATTAAGTACTGACCCCCCCCCCCCACGCACACACACTCGCACAGCTTTGTTAATGTAATTCGCAAATGAATTCCTAATGAATCGTGAAAGTTTGTCCTTGAGATACAGTCAGCCTGCTAGAATTACAGTTAGTTGCCAAATTAATTGCCCAAGTGTAACATTTTTGTAATCATATTTTTGTAAGTCAGTATATTGTGACGGTTGATGCTCAAGTGAATTCAGGTCTCTGCCACTGTGTGTGGCCATGGTAGGATCTACCTATGAATGATATTTGTCAGCATAAATGGTGTTATAACATGTTTAAAACTAGGACCACTGAAAACATTTGAGGTTTGCTGGCTCAAAAGTCATAGATCAAATTTAAAAAAGGTGCAATGGACAACACTTTCTTGGTTAGGTTGAGGCTTTTGAATACAGGCAGAACCAGACGTTTCAAAATAAACGGATGGAAAAGGAATGGTAAGAGGAGACCAATTGATCAACATCAATATGTTCCTTTCTCAGATTTTTTTTTTGTCAAACTCTTTCTTACCAGCCTCTTTAACAGAGCTACCAAGTCTCATGCATTTTGCGTGAGACTCAAGCATTTAGAGTCCGTCTCACGATCTCACACATGGCACCCATTTTTCTCACGTATTGGGTGAAGTCTGCAACTTGATATATTAATATATCATTAATAATTTTATTTATTTTTATTATTAATATTATTAATAATGAGCGTAGCTCAAAGGATTAAAGTGATTGTTGCAATTGAAGGTATATTTCCCTTTTGTCTTTCAAAATAAGTAAAAAATAGTCACTTAAGTATGCACCTCATCACACCATTAAGAGCTAAAAATTGAAAAAGCTCCCTACTAACCCCTCCCACACCCTCGCCCGCGGGCATGTGCGCGCGCCAAGACGTTGAGTCATGAAAATCTCACTCATAAAAATTTTTTGAACTTGGCATCCCTGCTTTAAATGGAATGCACATTTTTCACATTGTACAATTAGCACTAAGTTTGGTGGATGTGCAGTGTGTAGGGCATTACAAAACCCTTGCCATGGAATATGTGACATGTATAAGTCAGCATAGGACTGCTAAGCACTGTTATATCATCGGTATACACCATGTGTAATGTAGGGTGATTAACCACCGTGGGTAAGGTTGCAAATCGGTGCAATGCAAACAACGGCGTAAGGTGAGCTCTGACACAAGTAGTGACCCTCACACAGGGTGTACATGTCGATGTGTGATATTCATCCAAATATCATTAGTTTAATAGCACAAATGTGCAAAATGGCTGTGCTGTAGTACAAATGCATGTTTCAGGCAAACTTGTGTATCGGTATTCTTCATGGCCGATAAAGTGTATTACCGGCGTTTATGAGATCCCTTGTTCATGGTGTCTATGTGATGAATCCTGAAAATGTCATAGATTAACAAGGCAAGAGTAAGTAGCGGTGAATGTAGTGTATACATTGAAATTTATTATGTATATCGCTGTTTGTATTCATGAAATGTCTTTTGTTTTACTTGAATGCGCATTGGTGAGCACTTCAGAAGTGCTACGTATAGTATTTGCAGTCCATATTATTGAAGCCTGATTGTATATTTTGTGTTGTAGAAACTACTGATGTGATAAATCAAACAAAAAGTACTACCTTGACCCTCTTTCCCTGGCCCTTTCATCTGGCCTCTTAGAGAAAGTTGATACAATTGTCATGTTCACACGCTGTTCCCAGGGGCGGATCCAGGAATTCCATAAAGGGGGGGGGGGGGGGGTGCCTTTACAAAATTAAAGGGGGGGGGCATGGTGCATTCAACTCCCTTTTTTTTTCTTTTGTTGTAACTGGATCCACCACTGGTTCCTAAACTTAGTTTAGGTCCAAAACTTAACTCTCAATGATTAGCATGAACCTTGCTTCTTGTTCGCTTCCGGGTCAACCTCCAGCTGCACTATTTTGTGTGGTCATTTTATCGGTCACAGAGAAGACTGCACTTTTGCTGTAATCATTGAGCAAGATTCGCTTGTAAGTTGTGTCTTAAAGTTTAGGTGCGCATGTGAACCCGCGTTGTGAATTCACAAGTAGAGCTAATCATCGACAATTCAGTTTACGATCTAAACTACAAGTTTATTGTACAGTTAACCACACCTTTTGGTCAGTGTGGGACATTGTGAAATCCCTGATTAATCGCTGCATTGTGGTAGTGCCTGAGAGGGGATGTCCCAGGGTTCTCTCTCTGTCTGTCTGTGGTTGGATAAATTCCTTGCAAAAATACATAGCAGCAAATTAGGTAGGTAGTCATGACTTTGAAATGTCTCAAAGATGGATCAAAAGGGTGATAAGATATTGAGGCCCTGAAATCAGTTCTTGTACAGGTGTAGTATTTGTTTTTCCTCTGAACCTTCTCATTTGTAAACAGACAGAAAAAGAAGTGACAAATGCTTTCTACATGGCCTCATCCCCTGTAAATAAAATGATACTATTCAAGCCATATTGCTCTTATGTGTTGTACCAAAGATGCTGAAAAAGAAATTAAAAACATTAGGCAGATCCATTCTGAGTCAGTAAAAGCATCATTATGATAACAGAAAGAGATAAATCACTTGATAAATATGAGTCTTACTGTCTCAATACAGATTCAAAGACAGAATTCAAGGTGAAAATATGACAAGACATCATTGGAACTATTAAAGGAATAGAACTAGATCTAGAAGGATCAAGATAAGTAGACCGAAAATAAGAGAGAGGTGGGGGGGGGGGGGATGAAAGCAAATCTTATAACTTCAAAAGTTGATTTTTTTTTTAGTTGCCCAAACTTGTCTGTAAGACAGTCTATGGACAAAATAATCCTGTGCATGTGTGCTTTTCCTCAGTTTTAACATTTTGGGCACTATATGCTGAAGACAGATGAAGCAAAATTGCCAAGACAATCACCTAGCTTAGTTTGGAAATTGGTAAAATGAACAAGAAACACTTGTAAGGGCACATATCTATTTTTTTTTCTTCATAGTATTTATGTACCTTATGTTGCATTTTCATTTTTAGAGGGTATTTGGATAGATTAGAGCAAAATCTTGCATTACATATCAGATATAAGGTGAAGGGATGTTTACCTACACAAACCTAACATTTCTGGTGATGTTTTTATGACCAAATTGGTGTGAACTTGAGTCACAACAACTATTTTCCACTATCTTCTTTTTGATTTACTATTTTGCTTTGGAAAGAGTGGTAATATTCTTATGAAATTCCTGAAGTTTTTCCTTTCATAACTTATCTTTGTTTTGTTTTGTTTTGTTTTGTTCAGGAGAGATTGTGCTTGTGTGTTTGAGTGATATTGTTATCGACTAGGAGGCAATTAAATGGTTATTCCAACATGTTCACTGGATGGATATTACTCCTCGTACAGTGTCAAGTCAGTAATCCAAGTTAAACCTGCTATAGCAGCCAGTACAAACTTCCCCAGACATGAATGATGTGCAGAGAAAATTTTGCCTGGATGTGGCCACCAGAGTTGAACATTTAGCAGCCATCTACTTTCTCACTTGTGGATAATATTTCAGTGTGTATAGCAGTCGCAGATTACAATACAGGTTTATCCCTACCTGCTAGTATCTTCAATTAAAGTACATTTTACCTTTCATTTGGCAATTGTTTCTGAATCTCACAAAGCAGCCTTATGAGGGCCAACTGAAATAGTAAGCCATGAATACATGAAAATATCTTCTTACACTCACTATAATACTTTTGAGATACAACTACTGTCGTCTTGTGTAAATTTCCTCCGCCATTTGTGTTGCCGACATTTGTGATATGGACAAATATCTGTGAGAATGTGTAACACAAAGCTGAATGGACTGCCAACCTATCTGTAGTGGCCATCTGCGTGTAAAGGCCACCCTGTCAATATCCTTTGTAATGGTTGGCATACTTTAGTTTGACTGTACATATTCTTTCTTCACAGGTCTGCTGCCATGATACTGTATAAAGCTGTTATTTTCGCGTACAGATATTTTCGCAAATGAGCAGGTCATAGACATTTTTGTGAGATGTTGTTTTTCGTGAATTGACACCGATGCTATCATAAGTGCACTATTCCCCTAGCGCATGGCAACATTTTTGCATGTTGCTAAATTCACAGACCAACTGTGATTCGCGAAATTCACAAAAATTAAACCCTCATGGATGTACACAAGGTAGGCTCATTCAGTCTAAGATTCAAAACCTGTGTCCTCTCTGTAGTAGTGAATTCTTCATGGCTGCGTATTTTGTCCCAGTGTCTAGCTGTCAAATATGTGATGTGACAAGTCTGTCACGTTGCAAATTGATCAAACTTTATCCATGACGGATCATGTTTATCCACAGCAATATTAAAAGTGTCGGTTATGTGGATTTACTGATGTAATTAAATCCCACATAGATCACCATTTATTCACTTTTTTCAATGCCCAGTACTGGGCATAATCAGGTATGTGCAGTTTTTTGTTTATCTATGCATTATTCTGCCGTTTCTGAAGTCAGTAAAACATACCAGCATGTGAATGAACCTCAAAAATCTATTTCATCACAAACATGTACAGCAAGGGCTTTAATTGTTATTGATTTATCTGTGTATGTGTGTAAAGTATATTTATTTATTGAGATATTGGGTGAAATATATAAAAGCTAATTGTAAACAGTACAATAAAGTTGAAATGGATATTATGTAACAAACAGTAACTCATAATTATACATGTATGTATTAAAGCAGAGTATGAAATATGGAATGTACTACATGTACTTGTATCCATGTCAGTGTACACATGGTGAATTATCACTGCATGAGGCGTTCATAGTAATTGTCAAGTGCTATTTTTCCATGGACAGCATTTATTGATGTACTGCCTGTATGAGCTCTGTCCATCATTGTATCTATGTGAATATTATTTGTGCAATAAAGCCATTTCAGAATGGGATGTGGTCGGCACTAAAAGAAGTGTTCTGTTGCAGTGATGTGTGCAGTGTCAGTTTGATCAATCATTACATGTCATGTCAGAGATATTGCACAAAAATCCTTCACAACTAATCACAACACACTATGCATGAGATTTAAAGAGACTATACAATTCTGGTTGAGGTGAGAATTTAGCTTTAAACGTTTTGTGAGATATTCAGAAAGCCCTCTATGGGATGTCAAAGAGCATGCGATTCTAAGGGGAATCAAAAGTTTATTTGATGAAAATCGGTTTCGAAATGGCCGAGATATCAAAAAGCAAGGTGAAACAGGGATCTTAATGAAAGGCGTGGCATGTCGCCTTTTGTTATTATCACTTTTTTGATATCTCAGCCATTTAAAAACCAATTTTCATCAAATAAAACGTTGAATCCTTTTTTGAAATTACATGCTCTTTCATATTTCATAAGAGCTTTCTCATAATCTCACTTAGGAATGTTATAAACCTGAATCCTCACCTTAACCAGTACTGTACAGTCCCTTTAAACTCCCTTGCAGATTGTTCGTATTTCTGATAGCCTAGTGTACACATTATGTACTTTGAGAGTTCATGATCCCCTTGTTTTGGTTTGTGTACAAGTACAATGTACTTCCCATGCTTTCAGGCAAATCCTTAACAATCACTTCTTCTTTTTTTCCATGAACCACATTAGTTTTTCTCCAAAAAAAATATTTGCAGGCGCACACACACACATATTATATACAAAGCCACACTCATGTAAAAATCAACTGACAAATCTAGTTGTCTTTTATAGAAATGCATGTGTGTGAATGTGTGTTATTTGTGCGATATGGTAATAAGTTCAATGATTTCTAACACATGCGTACAGTATAGTGTGTCCATATACTTTTGGCTACTTCTTGTGCCTGAGTGTTATGTGTATACATGTATCAATGTATACTGTGCTTTATCCAGTGTGTGTATATACAATCATACTGTATATCAATGATCAAGACTCATAAGAAACAAATTACTACAAGTATGTGAATGTCTAGACTATGTGCAAAGAACTTGCCATGTTTCACCCCCTTGTTTCACATTACAGTGTATAATGATCTAGTTAAATGTATTGACACTGCTCAATAAGTTACTAAATACCAGTTGCAAAGCACATTCCACACATGACTTTGTCACTGGTTTGAGCCATAAACACATTTTCAGTACACACTTCTGACCGCACGATTCATACAATTGTATGTGTACATCAGTCTAAACACTTAAGTGCATCACACCAGTTCATTGCGATTCATACATCCATACAAGTTTTATTACTTCATAAAATTTAAGACATGCACAATAAGAGAAAACACAAATCGATCATGTGCATGAGAGGTACATGACCCAAATGAGTTCTGATATTTGGATTACCGTAAAACATTGCAGGCACAATAGAAGATAAGTTGCATTCATATCATAACACCTTTAATGCTTTTTATTTCCCAACTGGTTTGAATACCGGTTTAATTAAAAAGCTGTGTACTGTACCGATTGATATACAGTCACAGGTGGTTTTCTCCTGTTACCAGATCCTTCAGACTTCAGTAATTATTGAAACACATCAGGTTAGCATGTGTCAAAGTAGTCAAAGAACCTCTGAAAGCTATGATGACTCTCATTGGCCAAATAATTTACACACTGTTTCTACATGTAGTATAACATACATGAGCAACGTATTGTGTGCGTCCAGACAAGAGCATAACAGTGAATTCTATTACAAGGTACTCGTGCAACTAAATTTGATGCTCCTAAATTCTTTCTCAAGCAGATTTAGTCACAAAGATCTTGTAGAGGCTGTAAAAAAAAATCTTCACTTTATGATCATTTCTGCTATAACCATGATGTGCAGTCATTGATCCAGTCTCGATGCATAGAACCTACAAGACTTGAGCTTTATCTACAAAATCTAAAATGATAACAGACTATGTTACACAAGCACATGCAGGTGATGATCATGCTTCCTTTGACATTAAAAAATTTATCAAATCGCAAAGATTTGCATTGCATTTAAGTTCAAAAATAACAAAATGTAATACAGGCACATTGTATGAATGTCCCTGGAGTGGTTTCATAACATGTATGAATATGATGTCAACACTCAATATCGAGAAAAGAGAATTATGTCCAGTTTTAATTTTTACATTTCTAATATATTTCGGCTATGTACAAATTTACATGAAGTCAATTTTACAAAACTCAAATATTGCCAACAACTTCCAGTTCATGTTTCAGAACAGCAGCTGTCTACACTGCATATTGTGTATATCCCTGTGGTAGCTGATAAAGATTTCCTGCCATGTGAAAAAATGTGAATAATCCTTAGAACCGTCCCGTATCACTGCGGATGCTGCGTGAAGGACACCTGGTTTGAAGAAATCATGCACCTCAGGAGGATGTCTTCTGCTGAACTGGACAGGATGCTGGTCTTGTTTTATTTTTTATGCTGGCAGCAGAGTCATTCCTTTTTGTTGCATCATAAACAGCTTGGGTTTGTGCTGGTGTTGACACCCTCGTATCGGACCATGCCAACCTTAAGCAGTGGCTGCAAGTGAAGGAAGTAAGAGTTTGTATTAATAATCTTTAGTTCGGTATTTGTACTCTTTAATGCTGCATTACAAAACATAGCAAAAAGAATTCTGACATGATCATACCTATCATACAGTTGCATTGAAGTCATACCAATAAATTTTCATGATACTTTTTTTCCATTTTCGTATAATAACTTACAAATTAAGAACACAATTACATTTGTAGAGTACTACACTTGTATGCCTTGCTTATGAATGCTACTCCTGGTATTTATAAGCTAGGGATGAAAGAGGAAATTGAACAAATGAAAACATCATAATATGAGTACTCTGACTGAAGATCAGTTGCCATGAATTTACTCACCTCTGTGAATTTGTTGGTTCTTGCATGAAAGCACGTCGGTACTGTATGGACAGAAGGCGGTATGCTTCCGTAGCTCATGTTTGTGGTGTAGTACAATGGATTCTGGGGCTTGGAGTTGTAGCCTTCAAACACATCTAAATAAACAAAAGGTGAAGAATAAAACAGTTCAACTGTTATTTCACCCTCAGAAATCTTAGGAGAACTAAAAAGGTATACAAGAATCCTTCATAAGTTTTCCTTTGCTATACAGGTAAGAGGGTAAGTAAGAGCATATAATTGGCTCCACTTCTTGTCATTTTAAAAACAATATACAGCCCTTCCATATCAATAACAATCATGCAGATAAAATATTGACACACTCCCATATTAACCCCCCATAAATAAAGCTGCACTCTTCTTTTACCCTGGTGTTATACCATCCTAAGAGTTAATGTATCTTAGGCATACAATATCCATTATGTGGTTTGTTGCTTCCTTTTTGCTGTTACATGTAGTATTATTTCATTTTCCTATATTTTCAGTTTCATCAAAAGAAAGTCACCTGTCAACAATTGCATATATGTCATGCAGACCTAATGATACAGAGTCTCTTTTGCAAGTATAAGAAATGTGTGAATCAGGAGTTGTAAAACAATTTTGCAAATATTGGAGTAAGAAAGACATAGACATCTATTGTAGGCCTAAGTATGGGATTTCCATCTTGGGTACCGGTACATAATAGAGGTCTGGGTTTACAACACATTTTTCATTTGTCATTTGGGAAGCTATATTTCCTCAGACATTTTTTTTTTTTAATTATTCATTGTCACAACAAATATTTGTTGATGTGCAAAATTGTCAAAAATAGAAACACTGTCACTGTGAACTGTTGTAGAGTTTCTAGGTATAGACATGCAGTACAAGTACAGTACCTACATGTATACCTCATCTGAATGAAATATTCAATTTATTCAATTTCAATTTATTTGTTCAATTCCACCAAGAATAACAAATCAAAAAATTCCAAAATTTTACCAAGTAGGGCCTGCAGTTTGTGTAAGTCTGGCAGGTCCTCAGCAAGGTGCAGTTTTAGTCTTGTGGTGTTTTGTTTTGCTTTGTTTTGTTTTTATTATTATTCTGATTCAGCTGCACTCATTGCTAAATAGAAATTCTACCATCATTGCAAATGGCAAAACTTACCAGGGTTTTCAAATCTATGAGGAAGATTTTCAGTACGGTAGAACTCTGACGTTTTTTCTCCTGAAGTTTTCTCTAGGGTCGATGTGGCAAGAAGCTGACTGGGCTCTGTCCTCTCAGTGTCCATCTGTTGGTTATGGGAAAAAAAAAACAAAGATCCGTTTTCAGATCAGGCTGCACTTCAATATTTTCCAAGAAAAGCTCCGACAAATTGTATGGTCTAGTTCTACAAATGATCTTCCTATTGACTCCAGAAGTCTAACGTTAAGAGTCTAGAAAAGTTCTAGAATCTAGACCCTACATGTGAACAACTTTCTGTTGGGCTTTTTTTTCCCCTAGTCTAGACATTTTTCTAGACACTCGTATCCCTAACCCCAGGGCCCAGGGCACCCCGTTCCAACATATCGACACAGTACCGGTACATTGTACATTGAAACTGACACCCCTATTTGATTCATCCCGCTGTACACTGTGTTACCATTGTAACACAGGGTACGGCACTGTGTAGCGCCATCTCATGTCCATTAATTCAATTACAATTGTACGTACAATGTTGTCACGGCGACTATTTTCTCATCATCAGCGCCGGCATAAATCGGGGTGCCTAAATCGGTGCGGCGATGATTGCAATGTTGATTTTCCTTCCATGTAAACTTTTAAACAGCAAAGAGTATAACAGAGCATGTAAATTATTATTTGCATGCATTAATTGTTGCATAATCAAAAAATTCTTATTTTCTGTGCATGAGATAGGCTAGCCCCGGAGACCCGCCGCTCTGCGGCGGGGTCCTGGCGGTTACCTAGCAGTTTCGTTCAAGTGAGAATCACGAACAACTCCCTATTGCCACATATACGGCAACTTCACAAATAAACCATGGCTAAATTTCTATCATAAACACAGTGACAATAAAAAATGAAATATACACTACCCCATTGCCTTGTTTCTTCTCACCAATTTATCTGGAAACAGCAAAATTTTCCACATTTTTTAGGAGTAAGCGGCCTGCCCTAGTGGAGAGCTTTGCTGCTATTTTGAACGTGTATATCCATTTGTACGCATCTACGCATGCGTGAACAGTGACGTCACCGTTACGGATGCTCAAGGATATGAATAATGCATCATCGCACGGTGCATATAAGGTGAAATGAATATGCATCATGTAGCGAGCGATACAGCTGTCAATGGACCGACTGAATGCATGCTGTGCGCATGTGCAAGTGATTGTGAGTTTTAGTGAGCATCGGTGAGCTGAAGATATTTGCCTTATAAGACAGCATTTTCTGCATCATAAGCAATGAAATGCATCAAACAGTCGCCTATGTGAATCATTTAGGTTTATATCGACCCATGTAAGTATTCCTAGTAGTTTTTGTTGAAAAATTCAGGAAATACAGCGCTGGAACGGCACCCGTTTGGTACAACATTAAAATCTCAATGCCAAAACGGCGCAGCCCCAACACTGTACGTTGTACGTTGGGGCTGCTGGTCGCAGTTAGAGATAGGCCTACTACTAGAGACTTGTAGAGTCTAGGCCCTACATATTTTGTAAGAATTACTTTTTTACATTTATGGTAACCCAGGGTAGGCCCTACAGTGCAGAAAAAAAAATAAAACATTCAACAAAGTGGCAAATTTTCATTTGGTAGGCCTACCCCAGGCCCAGGGTACCAAATATTGCATCATTTATATAGCATTGAGTAAGTCTGCAGTAAATCCCCGCAGGAGAGAGTCTTTACGCGTGCTGAGTTACATGTAAATAGATCTACAGTAACAGTATGATTATAATAAAGTCCTTGGATCTAACTATTGTAACATTTACTGTTATTTTAGATTTAGTGCATTTACGTAATAGCGTGTGTTGCAGAAAGGTAATAGGATTCCTTAGGAACCGCATTTCATTTTAAGGTATATTTAAAAAAAAAAAACTCCACAGGAGATGTTTAAGTTGAACGGTTAGGAGGTCTATCTAACGGAGTAACGCATCCAACTTTATGCAAGAAAATTAGAGATGGAGCTACGGAGGTTAGACTTCTTGGCTAGATTTCTTTTTAAAAGAGTTCTAACTTCTAGTTTCTACACTCACTCCTTTTATATTGAGTTATAATGCAAGTTCCAGTGATGACAGTGTAACATAGACATTTCCAAGTTTCAATAGTTACATACCTGGGCCTGCTGGGCTTGAGTTGACGTTTGGTTTTCCATTGTAGATCTCGAATATCTAGGGTCTACTACTGAGTAGAAAGTAGCTAAGAACTATCGTCTGTTTGACTCGGTAGTCAACTGGCCTTCTGACAAGTGTTCAAATGCTGACAAGACTAGATGGAATGAGCAAGACTCGGTCCGGTCGACACGCCAGTTCGATGCGATGTGATACACAGACTTTGCTGCATGCATGCTATGCTACGAATCGTACGGTAATAATATTGACAGCGACAATGGGGAGTTTTCCTTGTTGCTAAGCACCCGTCGCCGGAAGCAAGTACAGCGCCAGTGCTGCATTGCCAATCTAAATATAATAGCGATGATAACAACTATATCTGTAATGATATTTAAAATTGAATGCACGATAATTTAATTTTTTACAAAATTAATAAACATAAAATTTTTAACTTATAATATGTATTTCAAAAGTCTCTTTATGATAAAGATTAGTATTCTATATCTACATTTGCTCTAACGTGAAAGCGGTACGTACACAACTGTACGTATCGTACACGAAGGGAGTGCGGTAGTGGAATTTGGTGGAATCCTGACTTGCCTTCGCCGCCGCCCGCCGCCGGCGCGTCCCCGCTGCTGCTCGAGCTCCACCCGGTCCTCCAGGCCAGCCGAGGCGCCATTCCGCGACACCGTGGACATGATGCATGGATGCCGCCTCACAGATATGATGAGATAGGCCTGCATTACATAGCTTCTGAAGTTCTGTATCGTTAACTGCTTTGAGTAGAACTGCCGATTGATAATCAAGTATAAGTAGTAAAACTAGCATAGCACAGATCTAGTCTATATAGTTTTACTGGCTTGTGTGGCGGTCTTTCTTGAACGTTCAAATGGGTCATTCCTAAACAGAACGAGAAAGATCCGTCTTTCCGGAGGAGTCTTTTATTTATTTATTTTTTTTTTTTGGACGTTATCGCTCTCCTCCGTATAAGGAGGGGATCCGTGAAGCCAGACGCAGTCTCCGCGTAACATTTCCCCGAAGACCAGGTAATTTACACTTACAGACCGATCTTTCGGTCAAGGTCATTCCACGCTCACTATCATGCTATCCACTCTCGTCTCTCGTCTCGGAGCTCTCGTATTCTGCATGACTCTTGTTGAAGCTAGAATCTAGGGTGTTCTAGCAGGTAGAAGGAACGGTTAGAACCTTGCTGCAAGCACAGTCGCCTATGTAGGAGCAGATGCAGTTGTATTACTGATAAGATTGTTGCCACAGTCTCCAGAGTTCAGAGAGGGCAGGACAGACACAACAATGTTTATGAAGGTATTGAAGCATCGTACAAGTCAAAATCGAAGTGCCTCTGGAACTACGCTCAGTTGCACAGTGAAGAAACCAGTTGATCTGATCGCAAAACCGCCATCTGACAGAAATTCATCAGCAACATGTGGTGTTTCGGTGGTTGACATCACCTTCCCTAACTTCAATAGTGTTGATGTAAGTGTCATCACTGTTCATGCATTTGCAGGCATATATATATAACTGTGTGTGCTTGAACGAGAACCAGCCCACCCAGACGCTGTGTGCAGTGACATGGTTCATGATGGTCTACATTGCTGTTTGTTTGTTTGTTTGTTTGTTTTGTTTTGTTTTTGTTTGTTTTTTGACTGGTATAGGTACTTATAATGGAATCCGTGCATGAAAAATTGACATTGTTTGAAGAGGGTATTTCAATTACATCATTGTGAGTGAGACTTAATGTTTATGTCACATACATTGTAGGGGGGTCTACGTGATGATGAAGGAATTGAAGCTAGATGTTCTAGTCTAGACAAAAAAAAAATCTCAGATGAGAGGATACCTGTCTTTTACATTAGAAAATTGTCTGTAGTAATGGTTGAAGGCTTGAGTCGAGTTAAAAAAAAAAACATCCATACCTACATATTTTTCAGTAAAGACAGAGATGAAGTATTTGCAACAAATGTCAACACACAGGAGAGCTGATATTGGTCGATGAATGTTCTTAATACATGTAGCTGTGTCTTGTTGATGGCACTGGCACTACTAACAATCCCATTTTCAACACAGTGAAAATATAGAGCTCAATCTTGCTGTCAATGCTCTGATTTAATGATGAGTCTTTGACTTTGGACAGAAAATATGAAAAATATCTACAATCAGCAATAACCCCATCATGTTCATGATTGTGTTAATGACTGCAATTTATAGTACCAGTTTAATTTGCTGGAATCAGCTATTCTACTCCCCCCCCCCCCCCCCACACACACACACACTAATGCTGATCATATATTATGTGACAGTGCACCACAAAACGAACAAAAAGTCGCACCCATTGATTTTAAGTGAGAACTCAAAAAGGTGAAATGGGTCGACAAAGTCAATATCAAGTTTTTTATATTTTCTGAATGAGCTACCCTTCTACATTTTTCTTAAGTTTGGGATCATAAAATGACTGGGAAAATGCATTTTCAGCAGTTTTTCTACAATCCTTTTTTTTTTATTTTTGTAAAGTAGCAAGATAGACGGTATGTCTTAGAGGCCCCTTTTCATTTCTTGATAATCCATTTGCCCATTCTTCACTTTCCAGTATGATAACTTTTGAAGGGATAATGCTACTGCTTTGAAAGTTGGCGTTAATCGTGGACAATGTGTGTTAATAGAGCACTCTAAATTTCAACTTAATCTGATAATCCCTTCATTGTTGCTCCAGTGGTTTATGTCCTGGTTTTTGTCCCATTCATCGCACAGCTAGCACGGTTTGGTGAAGATTAAGCGCTTGAATAAACGGATAGACCCTGTACTTCAGAGCCTCTTTTCTCTGTTCACACTTTTCCAGAGTGTGTGCATTCTTTCCAATATTAAGATAGGTTAGGAGAGTCCATTTTAATTGAGCCATACATAATTGTAAAGCATATAGTCTGCTCTTTCAGAATCTGTACTCAAATAAAAATCCATTTGTGGTGACTTTTTGTTGGTTTTGTGATGCAGGGTCACATATTTATGTGCACCGTGTATTATACAAGTGTATGTCAAAACTGGTACCGGTAACATTTTTTGCGCATTAAAAATGTTTGTAGAGATGACTATTAAAAACTATTCTTTTTTAGAAAAACAAAACAAAACAAAAATAAGCAATCTAAGTCAATGAAAATGTTTTCCTTCATTTTACAGGTACCAGTACTTTCAAATTTTGATTTCTCCTCTTAACTATCTTTATGTGCAGATTGGAGAAATTACCTTTAGGAACAACTACACTGGCTTTCTGTCCATGAAGCTGAAGTGCTCCAAGGAGACACAAGGTACAATAATTAACCCTTCAGGATTGACTGAGTTTGCTAATAGTACAACATGCATTGTCTGCCTGAGTATACACAGGACTCGTCCTCAACGGGTTAATATTTGAGCTGTAATGCACAAGTAAAGGGTACTAGTAACTCCTAAAATTCATTCTTGTTTTCTGTGGCAACAATTGTCCTAAATGGATTGTCTTTTTAATTTCGTTACTAGTTGGTAAATTATGTCATATGATAACTATAATGTCATCACATATCAAGACACTGTTCTCCTACATTTACAAAAACATCAGAATGTCAATTTCATCATTGAGGATGTAAGATGGTAAATATGAAAAAACTGTGCATCTGTATGCATGTACCTGAATGCTAACTGTTAAGGGCCGTTCACACTGGAGCGGTTTTGCGGCAGCGGCAGCGGCAGCGGCGTGCCGCAAAAATCCTTCGCGTGTTGTTCAAGTACAACCGTTCACACTGGAGCGGTAGCGGTGACTTTCTAGAGCGGCAACCGCAAGCGGTTTTCTCGAATCGCTCCGCTGAGCGATTTTTCTAGTCTGCCGCTGCGGCGAGGTTGCTATTGACCAATCATGATACAGTATAGTTCGTGACGTTATTATGTGGGTGGGGTCATAAACTTTAGCTTGAAAAAGAGTCTCGCGAAGGTACAGCACGTCGATCGAAGAGCGGAACGAAGACGTCCAGAAAAGACAACTTTTGTACAATAAATTCAATTATGTTCACAAAAACACTCCCTAGGAAAATGTCGAATTGGAGACCATTGGTGATGAAATCGGGCTAAATGGTAAGTTGCTCGTTTGGTTTTCTCAAGGTTTCGCCATTTGTTTCGACCCTTGACAGCGGTCACTCTCTTGCAGAGGCTACATTGCAGATTGTAACTTTCCACGTATTTTGCCATAGACGCAGACTCGCCAGCGAAAGAAAGCAGTCTATCAATATCACAGTCCCATATACGCCTATCTACTGAAGCCTTGAAGTCTAGAGTAGATCTAGAACTACTGTTAGGTCCAGTAGGAGCACTCCTACAGTGTACTGTCCGACTAGTCTCACACCTACTGATGACCAGTAATGTATGGGGTCCATAGATGGGAAGGGCTTCTCATATGATAAATGGACCACAATATGGTCGATTGTATACCGGTAGGCAGGCGGTAGGGCCTAACATTCCTCATAAGTCATTGAAAAAAGGTTACATAGGCGTATACAACCTATAACGTTACGTTATGATATGCTTCTTAGTATACCGTACCGGTACTAGACACTCTATCGTTAGATATATTTGATATCATAGAGTATTTTTGAATTATTTCTAATAAAATCAAAATAATGTAGGCCCTGCCTAGGGAAAATTTTGGAATTCCAATCCAAGTACTAGTACTTAGTAGATTCTAGATCCTAATTCATAAGTATAAATTTGGCATAAATTAATACAGGGAAAAAATGATCAATGATAAATGGCAAACAAATTCAAATAAAAACAGAAACACCTAGCCTCTAGGCCTGATACTAGATACTCTGATAGTACTGTTAACGTTAGACATAGTTCTAGACTCTAGTCTAAAGTATCTAGACCTAAACGCGCGTTAGGCCCTAAAAAAAGGTATGTTCTGGGTATTGACTCTGCCTCCATACAGGACTAGATCAGTTCGGGAAACCCACTCACAAGGGGGGCCCCTCCTTATGAGTAACCCGTCCCCCTTATAAGTAACCCCGTCCCCCTTATAAGTAACCCCCGGGGCACCCCTTATAAGGAGTCTCCACGCTTTTTTGCAATGCAACGCGAAAATGAAAGGACTGCGGCAATTCGCTTGATTATGTCCATAAAGCTTCACAAGTTTCCTAGTTACTCACGAAATTTGAGCAAAATCGGTTTGAGGCATCATATCTAAAATCATGGATTTAAATGCGATGTCAAACGACCCATGCGAATGCTGAAATGCGAGCGATTACTGGCGTGAGTGTCGCCAGGCGCGGCGGCGCGGCAAATGCTTGAGTGCAGACGTGGCGACTGAGTACGTACTCAGTCGCCACATCTGCACTAAAGCATTGCCGCGCCGCCGCGCCTGGCGACACTCACGCCAGTAATCGCTCGCATTTCAGCATTCGCATGGGTCGTTTGACATCGCATTTAAATCCATGATTTTAGATATGATGCCTCAAACCGATTTTGCTCAAATTTCGTGAGTAACTAGGAAACTTGTGAAGCTTTATGGACATAATCAAGCGAATTGCCGCAGTCCTTTCATTTTCGCGTTGCATTGCAAAAAAGCGTGGAGACTCCTTATAAGGGGTGCCCCGGGGGTTACTTGTAAGGGGGACGGGGTTACTTATAAGGGGGACGGGTTACTTATAAGGAGGGGCCCCCCTTGTGAGTGGGTTTCCCGAACTGAGATCTACTAGGTCACGTACTACGTATAGTGTTTTTGTACTGCCATACTGCCACCGCACTGGTATAAATGCATACACATGACCACAACTTTGTCCATTGGCATCATTTTGGCATGACAAAGACGATCTACTTGAATTTACTCGCGTTCAGTCTCGCATCATCAGACAGGCAGTGAAGTAGGACTGATTTGTCTTGTTAGAAAGTGAATCAAATCCTCTCCGGCTGAGTCTGACCAAGTTAAGGGTAATGTTTTAAAATCACTTTAACTGTAACTGTACTGTAGCTGGTAAGCATGTGCATTATCTTGTCTTGCCTTTCCAAAGATGCCCACATTTCCCACAATCAATAGACTTGGACGGTTTCTTCAATGTATAGTAAGGGTACCAGCTATTGGCAGGGTACATCGACACCCTGCGTATCATGGCTGTTTGCGTATAGAACAAAAAGGTACGCGTGGGATTAAGTGCCATTTTATAGCTATGAGAACAGTAACAAAGAAACGAAAATCAAGCCAACAAAACAAACTGAACACATTTCAATTACACATCCACTCAGTAACAACGCATGACTATGAAATTCACATGTATTACCTATGGAGGGAAGGGGTGCAGATCGTGAGGTACCCTTTTTCAGCCACGCGAAGAAAATGCATCGCACGCACTAAAATTGCATAATTTTACAACGGAGATTCAGAATCAACAACGGTCACGAGATTTGAAATTGCAGTATTTGCAGGGTACAGCTTATTTGAGGAAAAACTTAGGCGAATTTGTTTTATACTTTTGGAATAAACGAGCCGCAAATTCATAGGGTGCCGATAGGTGGTACCCTCATTCATACAATTTAGATGCCAGTGATGCAGTGGTTGGTTAATTGCTGACCCTTGACATATTGTATCAAGGGTTGAAGCAGCCAATACTTCTTCTGGGAGGCTGTGCCAGTGTTGTGTTCCTCGGTAGGAAAGATGACCCTCTGTATTGTGTTCTGCAGGTAATTCAGTGCATTAATTCATGTTGGTAGCAATACCAAATGTATATTTTCATGAATAGTTTCATTGATATAAGCACTTGGCATTTTAGTAGCACTTACACTGTACTGCAAAATGAGCAATTTAAGAGCAAAATCAGATATCAAAAGTTCAGGCAATCAATTCCTGCATGTGGTGCTGGGTGAATATGGGCGTGAAGGGCTAAGGTGCTTTTTAAAAGAGAGCTGTTTATATTACATTTTCTTTGTGCTGAGTAAAAAGTTCCCCCTATTCATGTAAGGAAATAACGTTATAATAATGCATTGTACATGTATAACACATCATTTGTATAACACCTCACTTGTATGAATATTATTTACCTCAGATAAACAGTGAGTGAATCTGCTTCCCTCCTATTCAGCGAATGCGGAAAGACCATGCAAAGGAGGCTGCATCCCTGACCGGGCTTTGATGCAAGCTCACTCATTGACTGGAAAGCTGTGAGTTTCAGCTTTCAGGATTTACTGAAAGTGCATTATTCAAAAGATTGACATTCTAGGTACATTTCGTCGCTTGCCCGGAAGAAGGGAACGAGCGCGCGAATACGCGTAAAAATAGATTTCGAGAAAAGACCTGCATGAGGTAAGATCATAAGCAATATCATAAGATTTGTAGATTATTCATTATAGCCACTTTAGCTAGTACCAAATTGGAATATTATCTGTTCACTTGTGAATTTTCAGCAGTATTGATATTCAAATATCAAAGATATAGTCAATTGAAACTTTAAATTGCGATTTTCTCGAAATCTATTTTTTACGCGTATTCGCGCGCTCGTTCCCTTCTTCCGGGCAAGCGACGATTTATACCATAACCATTGTTCAGAACTTGATCTTAATCATGTGGGAGGAAAAAACAACAACTTTATTTACGAAGTGATGGTACATGTATTGTACTGTACCTGATAATTCTAATGACAACACAGGTACAGTGTACATATTTTGTATGTCACCTAGAACTAAAGAGTGAACTTAACTTAAGAGTGAAATTTCTGTGAAGGCACATCTTTTAATCTTTACCCTGCCCCTTCATTCCAAGGTAATGTACATGTATGTAGATTCTTCTGTTCTTTCATATAGCAACATCCCATGCATTTGACAAGTATCACAATATGCAGCGTGGACCAATCAATCATTTTAATAGTGTATATTATAGTGTACCAAAGGTGCCTAGGTCTAGCAATTGGACCATACCAATTTAATCAGTTTCGGAGGACATGAAAATGCAAGTGAAATGTAACTTTGAATGTGAAATTGTCTGTCACTTTTATTTTTTTTTTTTTTTTTTTTGGGGGGGGGGTTGTCAAAAAAAAATTGACTTTTTAATAGACAAAGTTACACTTCTTTGCAAAGATAGTTCTGGTTTGTAATTAAGCTAGACATGGGAAAAAACAAACAAACAAACAAATAGCACCATGAAGGCCAGAATTGTGTGAATTGTTCTGTTGTGATCTGTAGCTTTCATACAGGCCTGTACTACCTCCCCATTCCCTTCTGAAACAATTTTGCCCCCTGTTTCCAGATATCATGTTTGACTCACTCCTGTATGTGCATAGTAGATCTTCAGCTTTAAAGAATGACCTTCTGATCTTGGTCACTCTTACTCCTAGTTTGCTGGAGTTGCTAGTAAATATATTATACAAAATTACTGGAAATATCATGTGTATAAATGCATAAGAAAATAGTGCACATCGATATGTCTTCAAAATGTTTACGCTGTTTCCATATATGCTTGTCTTTTTCGTTCTTCCAGGAAGGACTGTTTTAACTGCTCATATGTGGTCGACACAGAACATCCGCTGTCACAGCCCTTCATCCTATTTATTGGAGAAAGCAAATTATACCCTCTTCAGGTACATGTATCTGCAGTTGTGAAGCACAGGGCACAGTCCTCAAGGCATTGTGGGTGCAGCTGATCTTGTCTTCAAGTTGATCTTCGTTCTAAATCTCAACTGCTGGCCACATTGCATGGCGGTGAGACCATTTTATAAGGGACTCCTGTACAAACAAGGAGGATTTGAAACTTTGGCATCCCTCCCTTATTTTCTAAATTTGCCGAGTCAACCATAATGCAACCATTTATTTATCATCTCCACCCTTCCCATATCAAGTCTTCATAATAAAACAGCATTTGCTTGAGAAGTACATACAATGTTATAGGGAAATAGGCACTGACCTTTAATTGTGGTCTCCTCATAACAGTGACCATGTTATTTCACAAGCCATTTGCCATATGGATATTGTTGTATTTTGACTATGCACCTGTACTGTGTATGAATGATAAGGTACACTTATATTGATACTATTAGTGGTCAGTGCTTCTTTGAAATATGTATTAAGTTTTCAAGGAGTTAGTTTTACTTATTATAATGTAGACAAGTATCGAATATGTGAAAAGCTGCTAATTCCATTATTACACACCACTCCCACACATAGTGTGTACAAGTTGACAAGGGATGTATAGAGCACCAAACTGCGTCATCGCCATGGAAACTAGTTCTAAATGACCTCACCTGGCCTAAATATCTCTCAACACTATTGTTGCTAACCATGCTTGCACCTGGTTCCAGCCCAAGTTCAACAACTCTCTTGCTTTTTTAGGAGTTGATTTAGAACTTGGCATATATGGCCACTATTACAGGTAAATGCAGTATGTAATTAATGTGTTGCCAATGTAATGACAAAAAAAATCCATAGAAAATTTAACCAAAATATTGTGGATCAAACTACTTTCAGTCTTTATAATGTGAATGGTAATTTGAAAACACAAGATACAATTGTCTTCAACTGGCATCCTTCATATATCACTTGAGTAGTGAAGATGTACCCCAAGCAATTTCATCTATGTTCGTAAGAAGTGATCAAGTTCATCACGATTATCATACAAGGCAGGCTATTGTGTATCACTTCGCAGTTAGAATTCGACTCAGGAGAAATGTGATAGCATATACATGTACCGGCCCACAACACAAGAATTCTTTGCATTGCTCCCAGGTAGGCCAGTAGCCAACATACTATTCAAAAATGTGATGAAATTCCACCTTTTCACTATGCACCTACAGTGTACATAGTACCTGTCACATTTGTGTATTTGACTTTGGAGTATGGATGCAATATTGTATTATGCTGCATGGTAATGAGTAAAATAATTAGCAGTAAAGCAAGCACTTTATAGTGTACCTGAAGCATGTTACTACAGATTTTTGAAAGCTTCAAGTTTATCTTGAAACCCAAATCTATAAATGTTTTTACAGTTTTTGCAAGCTTTAAAGCTTTTATGTAGGCCCCATCATATTTCTTATACTTACAAGTGACATTTTCACACGATATGACCATGTATATTTGTGTCAAGTATATTTTTTTCTTTTTCTTTTACAATCAAAAGACATGATTGTATATATTTTGTATTCTTGTTTTGTTGTCAATAATTTTGTAATCTCATCATTGAGAAAATGGAAATATGAAATAAATTTGAACTTTGAACTATAGATGTTGACATGGCATCGAATATTATTTTCATTACATGTATAATCTTGAACACTCAGTTTGTACTTTCCTTGCATTAAATTAGTTTTTGGTGTCAGAAAACTCATAACGGGTCATTGCATTATATGCGTAATATGTTGCTATTCTGTTTGCTACTTGATTTTGTTATCTGACTAGCTAAATTGAACCATGTAAGCATCTAGGTGCCCATTTTTGTTGTATTCCTTTGCTTATCCTGATTTTCTAGTGTTTGAGTTTGTAATCATTGTAAATCTCAAGCCTCATCCACCCCTATGTATCCGCTCTTTCTTGCTCACTTCATTTGATGAACTCTGTACTGCTCTTTTCTCTCAATCCTATTCTCTCCTATATTTTCCCGTCCTACATGTATGTACATGCGTATCTGGGCAATTGCCCCAGAGGGCAATTACCCCCTGGCTAAATACTGGTTAGTGGTAAGGTAAGAGTAAAGATTAGGGTTAGGATTAGGTCAAGGGTTAGGAGTTTAGGTTAGGGTTAGGATTAGGTTCAGAATTAGGGCCAGGGGAAGGGTCCGGGGTAATTGCCCAAGGGGTAATTGCCCTAGACCCATGTACATGTAATACAAGTCCTTTTTGTTTCTTATTATTTAGAAAGATTGGTCCTTATAAGGTTTGAAAGGTGAAATGTAAACGACTGATTTGTTTTATGTTGTAAAGTATGCAGTTCTGCCAGGAATTTGCACTGAATTAATTCTTTGTTTTTCAGATGTAGGAGATGAGAATAATATGCTCATAGAAAATTGGTCCAAGAAACAAATTACATTGGTGTTAATTATCATACATGTGCTCATGTAATCATTCATAAAATCCAGTACCATACTACCAGTACTGTATTGTTTTGACAACTCATGTGTATCCATTCAGATTTACAAAGTTGCTCATACAGTGTCAGATCTTGTGAATTTTCATTTTACATGTGAATGTGCTATATTACTTCCCTTCGCAAATGTTAACAGTATATGTATATACACTGTACTTTATTTCTGCAACTGACTGCCATATTAGATCACATCAAATGAGATTGTATGTTGCAACAATTGTCCTGAATTAGTGTCTCAAGTACTAAATTTGACATGTGTGGTTTGTATTAGTGTATGTACATTGTTTGATGTGTATTTAGAGTGATGTTTGTCATTTACGGACGTAAGTTGGTTAAAATTCCTGTTAACCAATGTTTTCACTCGATGGTTAAATTAATCGAAGAAAAGATTTAGTGCAATTCCACAAAACTTGCTTAAGATAAAACCGACCTCAGTTGGCTTTTGGTAATCACTTTACCCAACAGTTGTGTGGTTCACTTGGAAATCGACTGTCTGTTAAAATGCTATCCAGATTTCTGAAAGCGTAGATTTGATGGTGTAATACAGATGTATGAATTTGAAATCCAAACTGAGATCGTGTGTGTGTGTGTGTGTGTGTGTGTGTAGTTTTTGTTTTTGTGTGTTTGTTTGTTTTTCTAAGAGGATTCAAAACTGCCATTAATTTCTTCCCCATGCATAATATAAAACACATGTTGTGGAGAGTGAAAATGCTACTCTTGTTTTTCCATAGCTGGGAGTACAGTATGTGGGTGAGTTTATTATGGGCCGTTTGTGGATTACATTATACTCTACAGTTGTACATACGTGTAGATCTAGTAGGTTTGAGTAGGAGAGTGAATGGTAGGCATATTACCCAAAACATCCCCTCACCTTTGTAACTACAATTCCAGAAAGAGCATGAACTGTGACAGAAATCAAATCAAACATTAACATTTCATCCGTATAGAGTTCATCGGTAATAATAATAGTAATAATACAGTATACATTTAATGTGCCAATTCCACATGACTAACATGCTCAGAGCGCAGTAGGAAAAGTGAGTTATGAAGTACAAAAATCATTACACAAACATGCACATGAAAATGAATGACACAATCATGATGATTAAAAAAAAATATATATATATATCATAATACCGGTATACTATTCTATGGTAAAAGATTGGAATGATAAGTAAAGAAGTATGTTGCTGGTTTTTCTTTTCTTTTTAAGAGCTCATCTTTCATAGAGTTGACTACTTTGCCGACACCAGAAAAAAAAAAATACAAGTAATTTTCTCATTAACACGAAACAAGATAAGATATCATTACTTTGGATGCTGACTAATTTTGTAAAAAACAAAACAAAAAAAAAAACAAGGAAAATGTGACATTCGCAGATCATATTTGAGATATTGAGGTGTTGGATGTACACATTTTATGTACCGCCTTCTCAGTATATATGGCAGTGGTCCGATGCAACAATTTCTGCGTGCATACCAATATCAGTAACACAAGGAATATTTTGCAGTTTCATTGAACAGTCTGTGTTGAAAGTGTTGGTTTTTTTTTAAAGCAAAAAGTTGAAAAGCTGAGATTCCAGTACTGATTGTCCAATAGTCTTCTTGCATGTTACGCATCCTTGATTTCCTTGATTGTTTGTTTCGTTTTGGAAAAGTGATTTTGTAAATTCTCAGATCCATGGGGAATGTATTCACGGTATACACGTGCATGATAATTATGTAATTGATTACTAGTAAACTGCAGGTGCCCAAGGGCAACAATCTAATTTGCATATTACGTGCGGCAAACCGCTCCAGTGTGCACAGCGTGCCGCTGCGGCAGAGTTTAGCGGCAAACCGCCTCCGCTGCCGCTGCCGCAAAACCGCTCCAATGTGAACGGCCCTTTATTGTGACAGTATGTAATGTATGGCAATGTCTGGAGGGCTTTAATAGTTCCAGTTCATGAAGTACCGTAGTAAAGTCAGCAACTGATTTCCTGCCATTTTGCAGACCTGTGGTACATACGTGTAGCCATTATTGTACCAATTAGAGCTAAACGCTCCGGGAAATGGCAACTGATCACTGAATTAAATGCAGTGGGACCTGTAACTGCTGCCAAAGTTGAGACTCAAATGAAATTCCTCATCATTTTTTTTTTTTTTTTGCATTGTACTGTCCACGAAATGATAATATTTTGTCCAAATTTTCCCCTTCTTACAACCAAAAGGAGAATCAAAATGGCTGACCTGTGTCAGACCTGTGCAGTTGATGCCAGATGTCCATTGTGATGTCTGTTCTCAAGACTACTTCAGTATCTCCAGGGAACAGGTAAGACAACAGCTTGTAAAAGGGTCCATGAGTCATTCTCCCAAAAAGTGTGCAATTTAAAGTTGTGATGTCTGTTTCCAAGACTACTTCACTATCTCTAGAGATCAGGCAAGACAACAGGTTGTAAAGGGATGTAAGAATAACTTAGTCCCTCCCCCCCCCCCCCCACTATCTACCTACTCATCACCTGAGTTCTCTGTTTGCATGAATTTGAAATCTGCCTCATGAATTACCACATGAAATTCTTGGTATTGGTATTCTGCACTTGTAGGCGAGAGAAAGTCATGTCTAGTTTGTGGGTAAAAGTTTATGAATATTTGATGCTTAGAAACGGTAAATATACTGGGAAGTTTTATTTGAACGTTTTGTGAAAAGTTACATAATGACATAAAAACTTTTTTTTTAAATGTCAAGAAGTTGACTCACTGCTGTTTGCTAAAAATTGATGGTATCATGCATGATGGCGAGAAGTAATGAGAAACCTGGACAGCTGTAGGAATTGGGAAGTGGATAATGGAACACAGATATTGGTCGGGGGCCTGTTTCATAAAACTTGTCATCGGTGGCGACTGCCACATTTCTATGACAAATTTGCTCTCAGCCAATCAGATGCAAGGATTTCGGTAGCTTGTCACATTTATGAAAACTTGTTACCGATGACAAGTTTTTATGAAACAGGCCCCCGATAACCCTTTTCTCAATATTTCAGAGGTTCTAAAGAATATTGACAACTCCATGGTGAAAGGAAGAATGACATTAGATGAAGGGAAAAAAAATGGGATGAAGCTGAATTTTAAAAAACAAAAATGATGAAGGAAAATGGTCCACTCCTTATGAAAAGCGTGATCCAAACAAGGTGAATGTGCATACATATGTAGTACATGTGACCTGCTTTTCTCTCCTCAATCCCGTGTTGTTATGACAACCTACAGATGCTGGTGACCCCAGACCGAGTGACAGCTTTGCGTCTGATTCTCCAGCAGCCATCGACGGTGTGGGCGAGCTTTGGGGTCGACAACATCACAATCACAGAGTACAATGAAGAGGCAAGATGGCTGCTTGGCTTGAATTGTATTCTCTCTCTCTCTCCCTCTTAACTCTTGAAAATGGTCAAGAACAGAATTTTTGAATTCCAAGGCATATCTTGTCAATGTGATTTTATTGAAAGTTGCAAATTCCTGTGATGAGTTGATGAGAAATTTTGTCCCAATAAACCTTCAAAATTTGAAGCATAAGTCTTTTCACATTACTCTTCACATTACAGAAGCCAGAGGGGATGCAAGAAAGACAGTTTGCTTGGAGTTTCTCTCTGAAAATGATTGCTAATCTTTATGAGTCTTACTTAGGCAGGATTGTTTTCCCCCAAGTCATAAATTATAATACCCTTGAGTGGAATTGAATTCCCATCCATAAAAAGTTAGAGGATTTATAATGTCAGTGACCCTGTATACTTGCCCATGAATCTTAATGCAGTTATACAAATCAGTTTTTTGTTTATTCATAGACCGGCATATTTTTCAGTGTTTGCTTGACTGCATGGGCTTGCTATGTATGTGCCTTGGACAAATGCAGAACCTGAGTGCTCCTTGAGGCAATTAGTGGAAGGTTCATTGGAAAAGGAATACTTCTTCAAATGCTGTCAAACTGATGCTAGAACGTTTGAAAGCCAATTTGCAGGATGCCAAAAAGAATTTAAAAAAATTAAAATCTTTGAATATTCCCACTGTTTTCAAAAAGGTGCAATGCACAAAAAATAATATTGATTCTCGTTTCACTGCCCAAACATACCGATGGTAATAGTGATGATATATCTTCAATTATGTAATTTGATTTCAATATGTCATTTAAATGTTCTTTGCGAGAGTGATCTGCATACTGTATAGTGTGCATGGAATAGGATAGTGTGGTTGTGGCAGTGATCCTACAATGTATGTCTTGAATATGTGCATTTGTGTTGCTGTGATTGTGTTTGTATCAATTAATTGTATACATATTGTACCTCTTGAATAGATCCTTGTATTTTTTTGTGTTATATAATTCTTGCTCCTGGTCTCCTGTCACACAGAAAGTTGCCGTACCTCCTGTGGTAGAATGGCTCGAAAAGCACCAACACACGATGGCAGAGAGACTGCAACCAGGGGCCCAGGTGAGTGACCTGTAATTCATAAAATGGAATTGGTTTTGATCGTGTGTCTCATGTAGATGGGAACATCTGGCTGTGCTAGAGGCATCCAAGTAATGAGATAATCCAACTGGTATTTTTACTGTCCTTAACTCTCCTAGTAAAAGTTCAAACCCCCATATGACCCACCTTCATCAACCTTAACCTGAAACATGCCACATCTGTACATTACATCTGAAATGCGTGAGCTAGTACAAGGGACCCCATTTCCCCAAATTATATAATTTTGCCAAATTTTCTTCTCTAGAACCAGAAGTGAAAGAGCTTAGTTAAATAGTGCTGTTAGGTAACTTTAGTTTCATGTTTGTTCATGATGGATATGGCATGGCTCGACACTAACTTTTTTGTTTGGTGGCCCGATGGGGCCACCAAAATCCTAAATTTCAAATTTTTGGTGGCCCGAGAGAAAAATTTGGTGTCCCGAAAAAAACAAACAATAAAAAACATTAAAAGTCCTGGTTTTTTTTAATGAGTCAAATATTTAAGTTTTATGATAGTAAGAATTAGAAGTTGGACATATCTACTCATAAATTAAACTTCAACAAACTTGCAACACTCACTCTCAGGCACTCATTCAGTCCTTTTCATCCATCCTTTAAACAAATTTAACTGCTAATTTCCGGCGCAAAAAGTTACGAATTTATTGACATACTTTTCAAAAAATTGTGGTGGCCCGAGGCGGGCCACCAAATTTGCCCTTTTTTGAAATTTGGTGGCCCGACTTTCATTTTTGGTGGCCCCGGGCCACCGTTAGTGTCGAGCCCTGGATATGGGGTGCCCCCCCCCCCCCCCGGACCCTGTGGGGGGACACACCAATCAAGAGCCACATTGACAGAAATAAAAATGACTATCATCCCTTTGAAAGAGATAATGAAGTAGTGATTTCCCACCTTCACATTTCATTTCATCTTGTCAGTTGTTGATTTTTCCAATACTATTCAACTTGCAAGATTTGCAAAAGTAAAGACAAATAAAAAGCAATATAAAGCATATATACAGTAGTTTGTGCAGATTCTGGATATTCCATCTTTGCCAATGCCTTTTGCTGTCTGGTTGCATCCAACAGCAATAAACCAAATACAACGTACTCTAATTCCATATAGCAGTCGGATTGCACCTCCAGCGAACAAGACAAGTTAAAGGCAAAACTGAAAGCTGGTCTTGACTAGTAAGTTTGTAAGTTGATAGCACAAGCTCTAGGTTGAACAAGGAAAAGTAGAAATTACGCGGTGCGTAATATATGTCCCCGCCGGAAGTAGCATTTTGTAACAAAATGTACAATACAGGTCAAAAAATCAAGGTCAAAGGTCAAAGAAGTCAAAGGTCAAAATTCTGTGTAGAAGTGTTGAAGCCCTCACCTAGTGCCATCACATAAAGGAAACGGAATCGAAATCGGGTTAGAAATGGCGAAGGAGTAGCATTTTGTAGCAAAATGTACAATACAGGTCAAAAAATCAAGATCAAAGGTCAAAGAAGTCAAAGGTCAAAATTCTGTGTAGAAGTGTTGAAGCCCTCACCTAGTGCCATCACATAAAGCAAACGGAATCGAAATCGGGTTAGAAATGGCGAAGGAGTAGCATTTTGTAGCCAAATGTACAATACAGGTCAAAAAATCAAGGTCAAAGGTCAAAGAAGTCAAAGGTCAAAATTCTGTGTAGAAGTTTTGAAGCCCTCACCTAGTGCCATCACATAAAGCAAACGGAATCGAAATCGGGTTAGAAATGGCGAAGGAGTAGCATTTTGTAGCCAAATGTACAATACAGGTCAAAAATCAAGGTCAAAGGTCAAAGAAGTCAAAGGTCAAAATTCTGTGTAGAAGTTTTGAAGCCCTCACCTAGTGCCATCACATAAAGCAAACAGAATCGAAATCGGGTTAGAAATGGCGAAGGAGTAGCATTTTGTAGCAAAATGTACAATATAGGTCAAAGGTCAAGGTCAAAGGTCACGACTGAAATTCTGTGTAGAAGTTTCAAAGCTCCCATGTAGTGCTATCATATAAAGCAAACAGAATCAAAATTGGCTCATAAATGACAGAGAAGTAGCAAATTGAAGATTTTGATCACACACGGACGCACACACGGACGGACACACGGACGGACGGACACACGGACACACACACGTACGGAGCCCGTTTCATAGTCCCCTGCTCGAACTCGTTCGGCGGGTACAAAAAATCCTTTATTCAAGGAATGAAGGCATGCCCTCTATTCATTTTATAATAATGATAATAATGATGATAGTAATAGTAATAATAATAATAATAACAACAATAATAATAGCAAATATTATTATTATTATTATCATCATTATCATTATTGTCCCCGCCGAACAAGTTCGAGCAGGGGACTATGAAACGGGCTCCGTACGTGTGTGTGTCCGTGTGTCCGTCCGTGTGTCCGTCCGTGTGTGTGTCCGTGTGTGATCAAAATCTTCAATTTGCTACTTCTCTGTCATTTATGAGCCAATTTTGATTCTGTTTGCTTTATATGATAGCACTACATGGGAGCTTTGAAACATCTACACAGAATTTCAGTTGTGACCTTTGACCTTGACCTTTGACCTATATTGTACATTTTGCTACAAAATGCTACTCCTTCGCCATTTCTAACCCGATTTCGATTCTGTTTGCTTTATGTGATAGCACTAGTGGAGGGCTTCAAAACTTCTACACAGAATTTTGACCTTTGACCTCTTTCACCTTTGACCTTGATTTTTTGACCTGTATTGTACATTTTGCTACAAAATGCTACTCCTTCGCCATTTCTAACCCAATTTCGATTCCGTTTGCTTTAGGTGATGGCACTAGGTGAGGGCTTCAAAACTTCTACACAGAATTTTGACCTTTGACTTCTTTGACCTTTGACCTTGATTTTTTACCTATATTGTACATTGGCTACAAAATGCTACTCATTCGCCATTTCTAACCCGATTTCGATTCCGTTTGCTTTGTGTGATGGCACTAGTAGAGGGCTTCAAAACTTCTGCACAGAATTTTGACCTTTGACTTCTTTGACCTTTGACCTTGATTTTTTTACCTATATTGTACATTTTGCTACAAAATGCTACTCCTTCGCCATTTCTAACCCGATTTCGATTCTGTTTACTTTATGTGATGGCACTAGGTGAGGGCTTCAAAACTTCTACACAGAATTTTGACCTTTGACTTCCTTGACCTTTGACCTTGATTTTTTACCTGTATTGTACATTTTGCTACAAAATGCTACTCCTTCGCCATTTCTAACCCGATTTCGATTCCGTTTGCTTTATGTGATGGCACTAGGTGAGGGCTTCAAAACTTCTACATGGAATTTTGACCTTTGACTTCTTTGACCTTTGACCTTGATTTTTGACCTGTATTGTACATTCTGCTACAAAATGCTACTTCCGGCGGGGACATATATTACGCACCGCGTAATTTCTACTTTTCCTTGTTATTGTTGTTATTGTTGTTGTTATTCTCATTATTATTATTATTTATCTTTTTTGCTGCAGAGCTCCCTACCAGCAGATGAGATAGCAGCAGGCTTGCAGAGACTGTGGGCCCTGACCACCAAGGTTCAGGGAGAGCAGACAGAGACCTCTCTCGGCAGATTTGATGTAAGTCAAGCAAAATATGCGACATGAAATACCGCTCTTATCTCCGAAGTTGACTTTGACGAGATTACTAATTTTAAAGTAAAGCACGCAGCACTGTAAAATTTCACTGAAGTGACACAAGGAATAAGAAAGCTATTGAACTTTAGAGATCTTTTCATTTTGTGTGTATGTGTGAAATTTTGGTGTGAATTACATTAACATACGCAAATTTGACAGTTGACAGTGTCATCCCCTCACGATTCTCTTTGTTTTGCATTTATGAATTATTGCAATGTTTATTAGTGTGGGAAAAAAACATGGCCTTATGTAACCCTATTGGAAAAGTCACTGCTAAAATTGACAAAATATTTGCAGAATTTTTTGGAAGGCGCACACCGGCAATTTCTTTTCTGAAGTGTATGGATAATGATATCATACCTCAATCTAATTTACATATATGTGATTCTAGTCAGTAATACTGTTTTGTTTTAAACATGCGAAGCTTCAAAATTTCAACACTTCATACAACTGTATTTGAGTGTTATTGTGTTAAAGATTTTTATGCCTCCGCCACGAAGTGGTGCCGGAGGCATTATGTTTTCGGGTTGTCCGTCCGTCCGTCCGTCCTTCCGTCCGTCCGTAATGAATTTTGTGGACAGGGTAACTATCAAAACCTTTTGAGGTATCCTAATGAAACTTGGCATGTATGTGTATTAGGGGGTGAAGTTGTGCCTATCAACTTTTGGGTGCACATGCTCAAGGTCAAAGGTCAAAAGGTCAAGGTCAAATGCTTAAAATTTCACTATTTCCCCCATATCTATGCAATGCCTGAAGATATTTTCTTGAAACTTGGTGTATACATGTATTAGCCAATTAAGATTCTGTGGTGAAAGTTTGGGGTCATGAGGTCAAAAGGTCAAAGGTCAAAAGGTCAAGTAAAATGTTAAAATTTCACTTTTTTCTCTGTGTCTTGGAAATTGTTCAAGTTGTCTTTATGGAACAAAGTATATATGCATGTAATGACTGGCAGTGGTTATCTAGGGAATTTGGGGTTCATGGGGTCAAAGGTCAGGGGTCAAAGGTCAAGGGCAATACTTCAAAATTTTACTATTTTCCTTATATTTTTGCAATGCCAGCAGAATTATTTTTTTTTTTAAACTTGATGTATGCATGTATAACCCACTACAGATTCTCTGGGATTTTTTTTTTCTTTTTGCCAAGAAGGTCAAAGGTCAAAAGGTCAAAGATCAAGTGAAAGTGCTGAACTTACTTCTTTCTCCATATCTCGGAAGTGGCTCAAGTTATCTTTAAACTTAGTACATATTTATGTATGTTCTGCCTGACAGTGATTCTCTTATGAATCAAAGGCTAGATGAAAATGATAACAATTTACTGTTCAATACAGAAATTGCACTTTTTCTCCATACCTTGAAAATTACTCAAGTGTGTAAACTTGTGAAAGGGTCAAAGTCGAAGTTAAAGTTCTTAAATCCCCAAATACATGCTCTCCTATTCATCCAATTAAACATAGGTCAAGGAAGGTGAACATTCGATACATTTGTGACAAACGTATCATTTTAATATTTTGCCAATTTTGTGAAAATGTAATCACACATTGTCCACATGTACTACAGACCTATTAGGAGAATCGTGCATTATGGCGGAGGCATACCAGTCGCCATAGCGACATTTCTAGTTAATACTTGCTTTAATTTTAGCGTAAAGTTTACTCTCTGTAGTTAGTCAATGTGAACAAAGTGTGGAGAATTGCCCTGCAACCCATCAACTCCTGGGTTGATTTTTTATTTTGCTGTGAATTATTAATCCTTATTAGATTGGCAACTTCTTATTAATTATCAAATTGGCAAGTTTATTGCATGTCCTACGCCAGGGAGAGATTAGACGGGCATTGTTGAATTCACTGAATCATCACAAAATCAGGAAAAAGGTACAAAAATTAGCAAATTAGAGACAGAAATATGAACTTTAATCATCTAAAATGTGTTGCTAATTTTAGAATCATCTCTAGATTGTGAGATGTAGAGGCTGTAGATAATTCTGCCCTCAAGATGAGCAATTGCAAATGACCAAAATGGGGCTGAAATGAATGAGAAGTTTTTATTCTACTTTATGAAATACTAGAAGTAAATGATACAAATTATGATTAATGGAAACAGCATTAACAAGAGAATGTTTGTGGGATATGGTGGATTTGTTTATTCATTTTTATGCCTCCGCCACGAAGTGGTGCTGGAGGCATTATGTTTTCGGGTTGTCCATCTGTCCGTCCTTCCGTCCGTCCTTCCGTCCGTCCTTCCGTCCGTCCGTAGTGAATTTTGTGGACAGGGTAACTATCAAAACCTTTTGAGGTATCCTAATGAAACTTGGCATGTATGTGTATTGGGGGTGAAGTTGTGCCTATCAACTTTTGAGTGCACATGCTCAAGGTCAAAGGTCAAAAGGTCAAGGTCAAATACATAGAATCTTACTATTTCCACCATATCTATACAATGCCTGAAGATATTTTCTTGAAACTTGGTGTATACATGTATTACCCAATTACGATTCTCTGGTGAAAGTTTGGGTCATGAGGTCAAAGGTCAAAAGGTCAAGTGAAAATATTAAAACTTTACCTTTTTTCTCTGTACCTTGGAAATTGTTCAAGATATCTTCATGGAACATAGTATATATACATGTACTGACTGGCAGTGATTATCTAGAGAATTTAGAGTTCATGGGGTCAAAGGTCAGGGTCAAAGGTTAATGGCAACACTTCACTATTTCCCTCATGTTTATGCAATGCCAGGAGGCTTATTATTTTTTTTTTTTACACTTGGTGTATGCATGTATAACCTAATAGAGATTCTCTGGAAAGTTTTTTTTTTCTTTTGTTTTTGCCTCAAGGGTCAAAAGATCAAAGATCAAGTGAAAGTGCTGAACTAATTTTTCCCTCCATATCTCGGAAGTGGCTCAAGTTATCTTGAAACGTACTACATATTTATGCATGTTCTGCCTGACAGTGATTATCTTATGAATTTTAGGGTCAAAGGCCAGGTGAAAATGGTAACAATTAACTATTCAATACAGAAATTGCACTTTTTATCCATACCTAGAAAATTGCTCAATGCATTAACATATAAATGGGTCAAAGTCAAGTTAAAGTCCTTAAATCCCAGATACATGCTCTCCTATTCATCCAATTAAACCTAGGTCAAGGAAGGTGAACATTCAACACATTTGTGACAAACTTGTCATATTAATATTTTGCCAATTTTTTGAAAATGTAATCACACATTGTCCACATGTACTATCTAGACCTATTAGGAGAATCATGCATTATGGCGGAGGCATACCAGTCGCCATAGCGACATTTCTAGTTTGTTTTTGTTTTTTAATCAAAAGACTTCCAATGGCTTGTCTGATCTAGAAGTCCTCTCTACTACCAGTGGTTAAATTGTACTCTGCCCCAAAATAGTAAGAAAATGCATACCCCTTTATCTGTGTATTTTCTCATCTGTTGCATCAATGTAGAGATTTCCAAAAAGCAAGTCTGTCTTCATGATAAACATCTCGTGTACACGTTTACTACAACTATTGATTCATGTGACAGAGTTACATTACTGTGGCACATTTCTTTAGAGGCTTAACCAGTCCCCCCAAAACACTTTTTTTTTTTGTTGATACTGTCTCTTTTTATTTTATGTTTTTACAAATTGTTAGTATTTAATGAAGTGGAATATAAAAAAAATCATCTTTCATTTCAGCCACATTTCTCTGCTTTAGGAAATATAGGAGTTCTTTCATCCAAGAATAGAAATCATTGAATCAGAAATTATTTCATCTTAAGAGTAAATGTGTATTATATCTCTTTAATTGATCTATTTCATTGTAAGCTTTATGTAAATATATGTATGTCAATGATGGATAGTGACCTAAATAATGTACTTGGACAGATTTGCAGTAAAATATTTCAATTCTATGCTGTTCTCATCTGTGTGCTTCTTTGGCATTTCTGCATGCCAGGTCGATGGAAGCTATGAGGTCAATCTGCTGTCCTACACCTGACGGTGCTGGCCTGAAAGGCAAAGCTTTGGTGTACTGACCGACAGCCACAATGGCAGCTTGTGCTCCAAGGAAGTCTGAACTCAGCTGTCGCAGCCAGAACAAGTGATCTTCAGGGTAGACCCTGGTGAAAGTTCATTTTCTGTCACCCCTTCAATGTGAATGCGTTTCCAGCATTTGTCATGTCGGCATGGAGTTTGAAACAAAACCACAAAGTCTCTTATGAAGAGTTGATGCGTTCAGGAATGAGAAAGGGTGCGGTCAGAATGTCTACATCTTTCAAGACAGAATCTCCATGGATGAAATGCAGGGGAGAAGAAATGAGACTGATCTTGTTGACCAAGGTTCCTGAATGGACACTTTATTACTATATGGTATTATTTCAGTGATCTTTCATTAAGAGCTTCTCCACGGACCCTGCAGAACTCAGCTTGTAAGCCACTTCTGTTTACTGTAAAGCAAGAAATATTAGTGGCATGAAATTTTTTGCCAATTGGAGTGAACAGCCTTTCTTGCAGCATGCAATTTTTGCATATTGCCACTGGCATCCAAGGCATTTTAGTGTAGGTGAAAACTTTTGCGTGCCTTGTAATTTCACGAATCTTGGCTCTTATCAAATTCGCAAAATAGAAATGCTTCTGAAAATTTCTGGTTTAAAGTGAACATGTGAATTCAGCACAACAGTTATAAAATTATTGTCACAGATTTTCTCATATCAAACCTTGTTACAATATGTGATTATGCTGGAAATAAATGTACTAAAATCAATCTGGAGCTCAGACTGGCATTGTTTAAATACACCAAAGCATAGACTGTATATTTACATCAGTGTTGTTATCTCTATAAACATGTATGTATACATGTGTGAGCAGTTATACATACATGCATACATATAATATATATGCATGATGTGTTTGAGTGTGTGTAGAGAAAGATCGAGTTCAAGATTTTAAATATCCAAAAAAGGTGGATATTCAGAGAAATAATTCTTTACTCCCTTTCACCTGTAGATCAGGTGATTATTAAAGGGACTGCAGTATGCAGTACAAATGCATGTTGATTTGTATTGATTCATGTTATCCTAATAAGCAATTATGTGGCCAAATGAATATCTAAATATGTGCCATCCATTTTTTAAATATTTCTATTTGTTTTTCTTTAGAATACTTGGATATGCTCAGAAAAAAATACCTGAATTTTTACCAGCAATGTCCCACCCCATCATGCTGTACAACATGGAAATACATGTATGCAGTAATTTCTCAGTTTAGGGAAAGGTGCATTCCCATGCTGCTCATTAATCATATGACATGCAGTACTTTAGCAATGACTGACAGAAGTTGACACTGGCAGAATCTTGATGTGGAAGGTTTTTTTTTCTTCTTCTTCTTTCTTTTTCCTTTTTTTTTTTCTTTTGAGGGGGCGGGGGTGTATCCAAGTAATGTGAAGAAAGATAGTAGAAATTTCATAGAATATATGGCACATCTTTAGATATTCATTTGGCCATATAAGTGATGTTAAGGCTATCATAAATCAACATAAGACAACATGTATTTGCGTTACATAGTTCCTTTAATGTACATTTCCTTGTGCATTTCCAGCATCACCAGCTGATGAAACTAAAGAGTGCAGTGGACTCCCATTATAGCGAAGTCCTCGGGACCAGCAGTTTTCTTTCGTTATATAGAAATTTTGATATAACTAAACAAATAGACAATAAAAATTCATAGAGTGGTTAATGTTGCAGCCTGAATTTTTACTTCATTATAACTGGAATTTCGTTTTAATCATGGGTTAAAACAGGAGTGCGCTGTATTGGACTCGAATTGCATCTCAGAAACTGGTACCCCAGCACTTTCATTGTTTGGCCTTACTTCGAGTGTGTACATGTATTTCATTGAGATATGTAGATTTTGATGATAAAGTACATTGACCCACTGACAATGTCAGTCTATCCATTTTCAATAGAATTCAGCACATATGCCTACTGAGTTCATCGTTATTAAGAGGAGACACATCTGGATGTTTTATGCCTTGTGGTAGTTTTTCATCGGCAGCACATGTAACAGTATTTTTCAGTGATTTGTGTTTGTACTGTATTTATCATTTTAAGTGAAGCGTTTTTACTCATGGTTGTTGAGTGCAAGTAGAACATCAGTTCACTGAGCAGATATTCAGTCAATGAACTGAATAATTGTCAGAGAACATTAATGACACACTTACATTATTGAAATTGTGTGCTTTGGCTTTTTGGTAGTAGTGTGTGTATGACCATTTTGACATGTCCTGAAGCTAAATAAACATCCCTTATGTTGTTTTCATATTTCATTGGTTCCTGTGTCCACTGAAGCAAAATATGATTTTTTTAAAAGCAATTTACTGACAATACAGGCTTCATTTACTATTTGCTGGCAATAGTATCTGTTTTAATGTAAAGTTCTACAGATGATAGCCTCCCCCCCCCCCCCATAAAAAAAGGGGGAAAAAATACAGATATCGAGAAAGAAAAATACACATCTCCAGACATACCATGCACATATGTACTTGTCCACAAACCGCACAACTTCAAACAGTTCCAACAACACGGAGAGAGAGAGATCAAAGGAATAATTTTATGATGTTCACTTTTTTTTTATTCACTCAAATAAAGTGTTCCCCAAGCTATCGTTCCACCAATAATATAATTCTGTCTGTACAGCAGTGGAACAGTGTTTCATGTTTGATTATGGTACAGTACTTTCATATAAGGCAGAAGACAAAAAAAAAAAAAAAAAAAAAGAAGATCAACCAGTGACGAATACATGTATTTCATGGGGGACGTTAAACAAAAAAGGCCATTCATTCACTATAATTAGCTTTAGAAATACAACGTTGCTGTTGGACTATTTCACTACGTCGCATAGGCATCCCTCAATCAGCGCGTCAAGTTTCAGTTGAGCTGTAACTTTGTGCATTCGTTCACAGTTAGTCAGTAGTCTAAAGACTGAAAGTAGTTGAGGTGTTCACCAGAGGGGAACGCACTTCTTCCCTACTAAGTCAAATCCGGCCATCAGCGGCAGTCCGTGCATACGGTACTTCTTGGGTGGAGGGGCTCAGGCGGTGGCGATATCACATACTATAGCCTGGAGGCGGGCCTGTAAAGGGGTCGAAGGCTGCAGAAACACCCACGGGGTACCCCTACCATCTCGTAGGACACCGTCTTCAGAGCACCCTTCTTGAGGGTCGAAGCCGCCGGAACGACCCTCGCCAAGATCCAAGACTGACGCTGCTGGCATTCGGCCATGAAAAACGGGGCGCCAGGTGCGACTATACGATGAGATTAATCAAACCATAAAGGGGAGGAATTAAGAGGAAATTGGATTTAAGAAGCGAGAGGTGATGAAATTAAAGCTCTCTATAGATTAAGTAGATAATACAGGATGCTGGCGGACTATCCTGAAGTTAGCATGGCCCAGCACATGTTCACTTCACGTATATGATTTAGTATTCTTGTCATCACCCAGGCATTGTATCAATAAATTTCTCTCAATATACATAAACTGACGATTTATCCCTATCAATTGTACAGTTAAAAAAGTAGACGGAGAGAGACGTGTTAGGAAGTTTAAAGGTTTTTTTTTTCGCTAATGAAATCATCGATTACATTACTTGATCTCTAATACCTTCAGCATTATCAATACTGCTTTCTTCTATCATACAATGTACTTTCGAGTAGATAGAGGGAGACGAATTACAAAATCATGTCACAAACTTGCCTTGCAAGTGATTGCAGGGCGATCCGACGGACAAGCAGCGGTGGACGTCCGTTCTGAAATCGGGCGCGAAGTCCCTGAGCTGGTTTTCCTTGTTGCGGATGTTGACCAGCCGTCCGTGGTCGATGACCTCCACGCAGGGGTCGGCCAGGGCGGCGTCCCCCGTCCGCTTCTCGTTCACGAATTCCTGCAAAGCCTTCAAAAGAATAACACTCGTGTCAATGCGTAAGGTAATTACGGACTTTGAATCAATGAGAGAGAGAGAGAAAAAAAAAACAGACAGACATAACATACAGGAAGTGAGTGTGTGCATGTGTACTCCTCGCATTTCTTTTGTCCTTCACCGACTGCTCGGAGTTTTACTATTAGAGAGAAACTCCACAGTCTTTTAAAGTGAAACTCCGTGACTATGCCAAAATTGACAGAAATAATATGAAATCAAATCAAACAGAAAAGTCAAAAGTTTAATTCAATCCCAAATATTGTATTCCATAAGCATCCACTACTGGTACTTATGCTTCCATTCTTTTACAGTATGATCAAAGAGTTAGCAATATGACTTTTTCCAAAGCGAAGGCTGCCAAATAGTTAGATCAACAAGAGCTTCTTTTGTTTATACACAAAGGAATATGCGCTGGGAAAGTCGCGAGGTCGTGACGTCATTTTCTCATTCTATATTTGCATATTATTGTAATTGTGACATGTGTTTGTGAAATCGCAATTAATAAGATTCTAGTACGAAATGTTATGATATGACGACTCTTTTTCGTGCATAACTTTGTGATTTTGAAACCGTGTCATGCATATATCCTCTGACATTAGATATCTCTTTTGAAAATTCAGTACAAATGACAATATAGAACAATCAAGTCATTGAGACAAGATGTTATTTTGATATCTTCTGTAGATAGCACGCACGGCGGCCACATCACTGATATCATCTTCTAATTTTTGATGTACGACTTAATGAAAATATGTTAATCAATACGTCAGATACCTCCACTATGCCTGTAAAAAGCATATCCATTATTGACCTGGTTAATGTTATGAGAAAGAACTATCCAAACCACCGGTTCAACCGGTCCTTTTATCACGTTCGCCTCACCTGCGATACTGGCTGGAGGTGGCAGTGGCAAACGTAATGTAGGAATTGCATGTACAGGTCGCAGTGCGCTTGATAGAAGTTACGCTATGCAAACAACCATGTCAATCATCGAACATTTAAACAAAGAAAAGATAGGAGCATTGCTACATAAAATAATACTATTTTGAAGGTAATGTATATATACCTTTCTGTCGCTATCGTTACTGGGCTCCAGTTCGGTTTCCTTAACTACATCGTTCAGGGATTCCCCCTCCTCGGGGATGGACTCCAGTTTCCGCGTCTGATCACCAAGTGTTTCGGCTAGATACTGGAGGGAGGGGATGGGGGGGGGGGGGGGGGGGGGGCAACAACGACAAAGAAGAAACAAAGGAAATGGAGTGAACAAGCATCACGGAAAAGCCAACCTCTCCAACGAACTTACAAGAGAATCCCTAACTAAGGGTTTGTGGCTCGAAAATGTCGTGTGTGTGCGTGTGTTGTTTCTTTAACCTATATCACCGGAACTTTAGCATAGTTTTCTGCCTTGAAGATGCCAGCATCATCATTTTCCAAGACTACCGCATCGACGGTTAGTCGATCCTGCAACGGACTGTGAAGTGAAAGTTAATAATTCACCTTCCTGAAGAAATTGGGTCTTTAAATCACATCTAATTTTCCCGGTCCGTAAACCAAATGTCCAATTCATGTACTTGGCATTGATAAGACGTGAAAACAGTCGCTACAATATTTTCACTCTCTGTTACCTACTACCTGTATTCCAAATCTTTCTAGTTTGTCATCATGATTAGTGATCTTATTGCACTATAACACCTGCAGTTGATGTTGCGTCCATTCATTTTGTTTGTGTACTTTTTCTCTCTCTCGCTCTCTCACTTTTTTTTCTCCTTTCCATTGTCTTTTTTTATCTCAAGTGAAGACGCATCCGTCCTTTATAAAAGTCTCATCGGTATCAGATGTATAGGTTAAAGATTTTATATTTTTAATGCGCAATACTCATTTTAGTCACAACCGCAATTGGGCTGTGCAAATTATTTTGAGATGATGATATCAATACATTTATTCACAACTCTCCGAATGGTTTGTGATCTTTTTAATGATAAGTATGTAAATGTTGAACTTGTACATTACTATGACCAAATTGTTGCGCAATTAATCTTTGTGTGTGTGTGTGTGTGTGTGTGTGTGTGTGTGTGTGTGTCTTAAATTGAATGAAGGTGAAATTTGAGTGAGGTTCGTTGAGTAAAACATTTGAGAAATTGGAGAATTATTTTAAATTTTAGATCTCGTATTTCAATGTAAAATTTCTATTATTGGTCTGTTTTGATAAATGTATTCATTTTCATACTTCCATTGTATATGCAATGTAAGTTTTCTCCCCTTTCTTTGAAGAGTTGATATGATAGCAACTCTTGCTTCAAGGGCAAGATATCATAGTAATGACAAGGACAAAAATCCAGCTTCTTTTTCTCTGTTACTACATGAAGTTGTTATCGTAACAAGCTAACATCTTTTATAAAAAGTATCCGAGCAGATAAAATTACTGTACATTATATCTTAAAGGGTGTGTACAGTTCCGTTCGAGGTGAGGATTTGGCTTTTAACGTTTTGCGAGATATTCAGAAACCATTCTATGAGATGTCAAAGAGCATGCGATTCTTAGGGGTGTCAAAAGTTTATTTGATGAAAATCGGTTTTCAAATGGCTGAGATATCCAAAAACGAGGTGAAACAAAGAGATCCTAACAAAAGGCGTGGCCTGTAGTCTTTTATTATCATCACTTTTTTGGATATCTCAGCCATTTATAAACCAATTTTCATCAAATAAACGTTGAATCCTTGTTAAAATTACATGCTCTTTAATATTTCATAAGAGGTTTCTCAGTATCTCACTTAGGAATGTTAAAAACATGAATCCTCATATACCAGTATAAACTGTCTGACTGTACAGTCCCTTTAAGGGGAGTAGGTAATGTTATAAAGTATCCCAGCTGTTAAATTCACACTATCAAAAGGGTAGCAAGAGTAAACACTTCATACACAGAAAGATCACAAGCAGAGTACCTTTAAGATGTCGTAACCGTATGTGTTGCGCGTGTATTGCTGGAGCTGATTGGCGTACCCTGCAGAATGGCGCAAAAACAGTGTGTACAACAAACGTGAGTATACACGCAAGATCAGACTAACGTCTTGGAAGATATTCTAACAAGCGAACAGAACAACAACAACAACAACAACAACAACAACAATAATAATAATAATAATAATAATAATAATAATAATAATAATAATAATAATAATGATAACAATAATATTTGGTTGATCAGTTTAACAAGACGCGGTGAATATTTGTGTATATAGAGCTAAAAACCAAAATGTGAAATAATCATGCCTGTAAAAAGATTGCTGTATTAAATCAGTCACAACAACACGCTCAATCAGCAAGCTATCGACCATGTTATAGTGAAGATCTCAATCTGTAACTTGGAGAGAGAGAGAGAGAGAAAAAAAAAGGAAAAATCAGGAGAGCTCAACGACTGCGCTTGTTATAATTATTCTTATATCCCTTCCCGATGAATTAAGAGTACTAAGTACTTCGCCTTTCGTTCACCCCGTCCTTGTTAATCCATTAGCTGTAGTTTCCCGACGTAACTGATTTACAATAGATGAAAGCACTTTACAAGGTCAAAGAGAGAAAAAAGAACTCGGGGATTCAGGAGTGGAAATAATGTTGAGGCACTTAGGTTCCTATAAATTAATCGGAGAAAATGATGTGCCCTAAAATGAAATAATGATATCACTGAAAACATGCTTGAAACTAACTCAATTTTCGATCTGAAAAGAACCTGACACCAGAGACCTCCGTAAGATAAATACATTTACTATCACACATACCGTAGGCTCTATCACGAATATTAAAACAGAACGATCTTTTTTTGTGTGTGTGAAATGAAATAAGCGGCGATATACGTCTACGACAATAGGGAGTACACTACAACCTAAGACGACTGTGTTTCGGAAAACACAGTTCATGGTCCATGCGACGATTTTCTTTCTTCCACGGGGATAAAAAACTTCTGTAAATTCTGATCAGACGTAAGAAATCTGCATTAGCAAACATTTCTTTCAAAGAAAATTTTACACACGGATCGACACTTATTTTTTCCCCACTAAAATTCAAAATCTGAAATCTTATTATGACCCGATATAAAAGCAAAAGTGACAATCCATTTGAATCTTAGTTGCCCGTTCGGGCCATCAAAAGATGAATTTTTAGTGGCCAAAGCCACCGCTATAATGTTGAGCCGTGCTTTACGACTTATAGGCGCAGACTCTGCAATCATCTTATATTGTGATCATTACCATCACTGAGATCTTTATTTTGTTGTAGTGATCTTGTCGGAAGATAATTCTTTCTTTACCATTTTATATGTTATAATCATCAAGACATCATTTACATCACCAATCAAAGCTTGAAATTGTACCGAAATATAACATCCAATTAACGGAAAATTTCCGTGAAATAAAAAGTAGCATTCATTGATGTTCATTTTGATATGCTCATGCTAATATCATTCAGTTCAATTCCAATCCATTCAATTATACTTTATTTCCGTAAAAGAAAAGTACAATGCAAAATACAGAGTATACAAATTTGCCAACCAATATTGTTGAGCAATTAAAAAAAAAGTACAAGTCACGAAACATGTACGAAATATTATGTACGGATATTCAAGCAGCGGGAAATCAATGCATGCTTAGCAACAGTAGCAAAGAATAAATAAAGCGATGGAAAATGCATAACAATTCAACGTTTACTGGCCATGAGACACACCAAAACACGACACAACTTTGACGATCTTGTTGGGTTTTTTTAAGGTGGAATTTCCCCAAATGCACTTTAGGATTGAATGAAAGTAATATGAATATTATTGTATAACACTTTATCAGTAAAGTTTGAAGAAAATCTGATAACCCATTCAGAAATTAGTAATTTTGTACAGTGTTGATGCAATCATTGCATAAAACAGAATAACGATATACAGAAAACAAAGAGATTTTGGCAAAATATTTCCTTTTTTTTTCTCCAATAATAGGAGACTAATTGAGTTACCCTTTTTAGTAAACAGGGGAATAATACCACCCTTTACATAATAATATAAGTAACAAGCCAAAGGAATGTCTAGTTTTCATAAAAAGGAATACATTTTGTGAAATTCTTTTTATATTTTCTTTATGTCGCTGTTCTGTTGCAGTCATCTTATGAGGCGATTGAGGCCCAAAAACTTTCAAAATTAAAAACTTTTCAACGGATTGTCCTTAAACTTCACTGATGTGTATACTACCTAATTGTTATTACTACATTCACGCAATAGATATTTTTGAGAAAACTTCCCCCTTGAATACATTATAGAAAATGAGGAGTCGAAAAATAACTCGAATGTAATTCTAAAAAGAAAAAAAATCGCTTTGGATCTGATGCAAATCGCAATGTTTTACGGCAGGATGATTGTCAGAAATTCTTAAATCGAAACGCATTCAAATTAAAAGCCTCGATAATGTATCAATTTTATGAAATGTTCATTTCGGATAATGATATGCAATCCAGGGATAACACAAGGAACATTCAATAATTCACCTTTATAATCACGCCAATGTGAAGTTATTATCTCTCGAGTAGTGTCGATGATAACCAAATTCAGTATTTGATTTCAAACTCGAGGTGATCGAAGCAGCCTAATAGTTGTCGCAATATACTTTCTTTGTGAGTGGGATTTCTATAAAACTCAGCGTGACGTATACAAAATTTCAAACTCTGTACAACAATCAATATTCTTTCGTTATTGTTTCGCATAAGTAAGCATGAAAAAGCTCTGTTAATTTCAATAACTGTATATTATCGATCCCAAGATGGCGGCGTTAGGGAATCAAAGAATCTTGACCGTCATCGGAGGTGGCGTAAGAAATCGTTTTCTTTTTCTTCGTTTATTGATTGTAGCAGTTTTTTTCCCTCTCAAGCCATGCCGCTGACCATGGAACATGCACAGACTAAGATATTCTTGGGAGTTGAGAAAGAAAGAAATTGCGATATTGCTTCTGCTTAATCTAAACCTTAGACGAAAGATTTACAAGGGAGCATTATTCTTCTTCATTGGCAGTGATTGGCAATATTAGTCTGTCGTAAAAAAAAAAACAACTAGGGGTGTGTAAAATAGGCCTTTGTTGCCTATACATTCATGTGCATACAAATCATTTGCTTTATTTCATGAAGAACTTAAAAAAAGAAAAACCAACAGATGGGATGAGAGGAAATAAGTGCGCAGATAAAAGAGAAAACAACATAAACAGCAACTTTGAATATCATGCAAAGCAACATGATCTGTCACGTACCTTGTTGACACACGAGGAGACCGCAGATTAACATAGTCAAGTACTGCAGCATTTTGGACGGATGTTATGTTTGAGACAGCCTGTGGGACTTAACGGAATTCAACTGGCGTGATTTCTTCCTCTTCCTTTTTCTTCTCCTCCGCTGCAAAGAGGACGGACAACTTGACACACGCGGCGCCTTTTTTTACGATTTCACGTGTGTCCTATATGGCGTGGCGTCGCGAGGAAGGGATCAAGGGATCGTCTCGGATTTTCGCGGCAGAGGACGGTACAGGCGCAGTCGACGCGATTCAGGCAGGAATGACACGGAGTGAGATTCGAAGTGCAATGATCTTTTATATACTCAAACTTCGCTGGGTCTTTCAGCTTACGTAAATTGTCCTGAAGGTTATCATTTCGTCTTACATCCCACTGATCCTCGCTTCTTTTTCTTCTTGTTCGTTTTTTGTTCTCCCCCACCGCGATTACGTTGGCAAAATTCACCGCCGGGTTCAACTGAAATTGTCACTTCCGTGTCTGGCACTCACTCTGGTTCTTTTTTCCCCCCTTTTTTTCCCCATGGAATAATCACTGTTGCCCACTTACGAACCAATTATTCCAATTACTATTCTGCGTCCAGCACTGTCCAGAGCGCAGTTATACATAGCTGAGAAATGACGAGAGAAAACGTTTCACCTTACTTAGTGTCAGGTGCTGAAGATGATGACCTTTCTATCTACACGAAATTTCACGTAATATTTAACAACCCCCTTAATACAACTAAAAGGGAAAAATAAATCTCGTGTCCTTAAACGCACTTACAACTCAGTGGGGATGACACTTTTTCGTTTGTAATACGTAACTTTGAAGGTTTTTTTTTTTTCATTCCTGCTCTTGTTCCTCACGTCACTTTACAGAAGATTTTTGTGCCGAAAATCTATCGTACTGTGACTGTTGGATATTTCAGTCAACTTTGTTGCGTCAAATGAAATTCAAACAATGAGGTACTGTAGAAGCCAATCAAGCCAAATTGCGACATCTTTTGCAATAACTTCATCCCCCCCCCCAAAAAAAAAAACAAACAACAACAACAACAACAAACCAACAAACCTCAGAAACATACAAAACATGCTTTGATTGATACACTGGAGAACAATGTTACTATATAAACAATATTCTTTGCTTAGTTCCTGCATTAATGATTATATCTATACATGTAGTATCACAGCAAGATTTATATTACTCTTTTGTTGATGTCTCTTTCAAATATCAATGACTTTTATTTATAGTGATGAATGAATCTTCAATATGAAATTGGATGGGGTCTTCTTCTTCTTCTTCTTCTTCTTCTTCTTCTTCTTCTTCTTCTCCCTCCTCCTCCTCCGCCTCCTCTTCTTCTATTGAGAAAGAAAAATTGGTGAGGGCATTGAAAATGCTCAGGTGTCGCATGACAAAACTAATGTATTTCCTGTTTAGTGTCCATGGTCTAAATCCTCTGCAATAGATCTGATTTGAACTACCTTTGAGAATTCCGACTGACACGTCGATTTCTTTTCGACAGCCACGCCCCTCGCCCGGAAACTTGTACATTAGAAGCTCTCAAATATATTGTTATATCAGCCAAACGATTTCCCTCTAATTTTTGCTCAAAAGAAAAAAAAAAAAACTCTCTTGTATTGATACAGTGTATTGCCATGTTGTAATGTTACAGTTCAAACTGTGACTGAAGCCGTAATCTGACTGTAGAAGGACTTAGCAGTTTAGAAAGGACCAGCAGTTGTCACAGATTCAGAAGCAGTGTTGAAAAATGAAATCACAGTCATATATATACATAGTAATGATTTCTATCATCCATAATATTGATAACAATATGCCTTCTATTACCGTTATGGTGATAGGGCCTTTTCTGTTATTTCCCCACTTCTTTGGAATAAACTCCCTTTCTATATTCGTAACGCTGAAAATGTTGATAGGTTTAAGTCATTGTTGAAAACTTATCTGTTTACACAACCTTAATTCTGCTGCTGTTGTTGTTGCTGTTGTTTTATCATAATATGTACATAATGCTGTATTTTATTTTTACGTTATATATTTTTTTTTCCCGGATTGATGCGCTTAGAAACGTCAGTATTAAGCGCTATATAAATGTTATTCATTATCATTATCATTCTTCTTCTTCTCCTTCTTCTTTAATTATTGGCATCGTCGTTGTCAGGATCTTACAGTCATCAGTTTATTCATATGTCGATGCCGTGATTCTGATTCTGATTCTGATTCTACATAAAATGAAAGGTTCTACATCGAATGTTACGGAAAATTGTACTGTTCGATCAGCATTAAAGACAAAGTGACAAGGACGAATCATTCTGGGGTTTGAACTCTTCACGTATCGTGCACCTTTCCGGATAGCCTTTTTTTCGGAAGCCCTCTCACTTTAGTAATCGTCGACAATAATTGCGAGAGAAACCGAGGGGAGCATCACAGGGGCTTGTTTCTGACTGATATACCTTGATATCTCCAAGACCTCGACTCAGTTTCGCGCGATTTGCTCGCTTGCCGATAGAGCGCAGATCGATGACTGCACTGCCAGCTGATCTACCGGTAGGTATTTAGCCTTCTGATTTTTCCCCCAACTTACATTGAGCGAACATAAAAAGACTCGTGGAGTACTCGGTAAAATTTGAGGAATATCCGCTACAATTCACGCCCTCATGGTAAAATGTCAGAGGTTATTGAACTGTGACTGAATAATTACGGAGCATTTTCAGCCATATTCTCCAGCATTTATACATAGAGCCAAACTTACGAAGATTGACCGGCATGTTTTATATGTTTACATTAATTTACTGTGCATACTATAGCCGGATATTGTGATTCACTTCCTTTAATTATATTTGAAGTACATTCCTTCTTGAGAAATATGAAAAATAAATTGTATTGTATTGAATTGAATTGAATTGAATTGAATTGAATTGTATTGAATTGAATGAATTGAATTGAATTAAATGATTTGAATTGAATTGATTAATTTCAGGATACAAAGTGATGTCTAGAGCAATCCAAAATTTACTTTTTGTCACAAAAAGTACACATTCCATCAACTTATTGCTGACATAATGTCATAAGAGTACTAATATTTCCCCTGATTTCTGAAAGAGATATGTCAAGTGATCCTTATTTATGCTACAAAAGTGAAAATATGTAAAATGCTCTTTATATTTTCTTTTATAATGTATTATCCATAATGTCATGAACTGTAGTAGTCTCCTTAATCCACTAACTATGCCACCAAAATTTTACAAATTCATAACTTTTGATTTCCTCCAACCTGTGTTAATGTGTTTCACTGATATTGCTCTTTTCTCCAAATCCAAGTTTACATTTGGGTTTGTTGTTTCCTTTAAGTGCACACAGACCCACACAAAATGACAGGACACAAGGAATCCACAGTTACATCATTTTTATGAGCAGCACATGCTCTTTGCCAGATTTATTATTTCACAAACTCTCCTCAGCTGATTATGGACAGGAAATTCAACATTATCAAAACAGTGCTTCTTAAAAAAAAAAAAAATGTGTCCATGCAGGTGCACTGATAAATGTCAATCAATGGTTAGAAGATCCATCACCGTGACACATCAATAGTCTAATGCTGCACACACATGGACAGTGAGACCACAATCAATATGAACACCCTATCATAGTTTCCTCACACAGTTTCCATTTAATTACAATGCATCTTTCACACCATCATTGGGCCCATGCTTCAATTTGCATTGAACTTGGTAAAACCCACAAGGCAAGAGAGTCTACAAAGGTAAAGCGCACTTCCATTATAATGAACGCAGTTATCAACAAAATTCTTGCTACAACAAAGTAAAAAATTCGGGCTCAAAAATCATTGTCTACACATCTTCATATCCTGCTATAACAAAATTGGGATATAACAAAAAACAAACAAACAAACAAAAATGCTGGTCCCAAGGACTTCATTACAACAGGAGTGCACTCTACTAAACTGTGTCGACTTTATTAAAGCTGAACATACCCTTGTGACAAAGTCTTCTCACACAGAATCTGGCTACATTTTATGAGAGACTCGAGGGGCAAAAAATGACTGAGCAAATTAATTATTTGCATGCACTGAAGCAAACTAGTGGCATCATTAAAAACTTGCCGAGGATCACAAAGGCAACTAAGTACACAGTCACATAACAGACCTGCCAAGTCTTATGCCTTTAATGGAGTCCTTCTCATCCCTTATTTGTAATTGAAATAACATGATCGGGTGCACTCAATTGTGAAGCATTTGATAAGTTTTCATAGCTAAATGCAACATATGCAAACAGTTTGCCATTCATGTAGCAGTCTACCTCTATCATCATTCTTGTCCCAAATCCCCTGAAATACAATGTTGAGAAATGTTACTTTGGAGAAAAACGGGGTTTAAAGTTTGGTGTATTTTTCAGATTTCATTTTTTTAATTTTCATAATACATAACACTCACAAGCCATTCTCTTTACAAACACAAGAGGCAGACACACAAATACACGAAACTTTATACCCATTTTTCTCCAAAGTAACATTTCTCAAGATAGAAACTTTTACCGTGGAACGGCCGCCCCATCTAGGACCCACATTTAACACCCATGAACTAGCTGCTCTCTGACCTTGGTACCTCTGACATGAAAGAGAATACTGGACTGCTGTCTTATTTTCCATTCACACACACACACACACACACACAAAGAAAAAGAAAGCAAAAGGCAGTCCAAAGGCAGGCTCTTGATCACACTTAATGCTCTTTTTTTTTCCTCCTTCTTCAGCAAAGCAACAGCAGATTTGTTTAAATTTGATAACAGTTATATGAATATCACACAAGAGTAATTTGATCATGTAGAAACATTTTCAGAGAGATTAGAAGTGCCGTTACCTTGAGAGTTGCTGAATCATTCAGCTACACTGTTTCCATTTCTTTTAAAGTTAGGCTCATATAGGAATGTTTTTTGTTTTTGTTTTTTTTTGTGTGTTTTTTTTTTTACACCCACCAGATATCTGTAATGAAAGAGTAAAATCTAACAAGCACAACAGTGAAAGTTTGATCAAAATTGGATGATAATTAAGGAAGTTATAAAATTATGAAGTTTCACTAATAATCGCATGAAATAGTTCTTGAACAGTCAATATGAATATGCAAGAAGTGGATTGGTGATGTCATCCCCCTTACAATTTGCCATACAGAATGTACATAGAATCATTTTTTTTTTCTTTTTTAATCAAATGCTAATTATAGCCTAGTCTCAAATCCCGATATATCGGACTGATTATTATCTTGAGAGTACTGTAGTGAGCCAGGAATAACATTATGTCTAACACTTTAAAAGCAGAAAATTTATACAATTTTCATCCTTTTTTTTCACATGATCAATGGAAGACTGCAAGGTGATGACATCATCAGCTCACTCATTTGCATATTCATGTCAACAGTATGAGTATTATAGCGTATACAGTACCATTTCTCTGCTATACCATTTCTCTGCTCAACCATTTGCCATCAAGGAATGGAATTCCCTATTAAGCAATCAAGAAAGAAAAAAGATCTTCAGCAAGGGCAGATGACTGTTACAACACGAGTCCTCTAAATGACAAAAGGTGGAAGCTTCAGAATGTCATATTTGGGTTGAAAACTAACAGTTTCTGTCAAGCTTTAAAAAGATACAAAAATGAGTATGAGGTCAAAAAGTATCAGATGTACAATGTACCATTTCTCTGCTCAACCATTTGCCATCAAGGTCAATAATGGGCTAATCTTTGATATAGATATGTACACTATGATTTACAACATTCACAATCTGATGAATTCCTGCATTACCACATGTTAAGACAACTCATTAGAAATTCCTATCGACTAGCAATTGAAAATACACAGCATTTTCCTGTATGATAGCTCTTTGCACACGATCTGCAGACCAGAACATGGAGAATAGAAAATAGCCTCTTCTGTAAACCATTTGCATACCAAATGTATCTTTTTTCTTTATTCAAAACTTGTCTTTGGCTACTGTTGTCATAAAAATTCCTCTCATAAAGAAAACAATTCCCCAGCATCAAGGACCTCTTCACAAAGAATTTCCCCTAAAGTATTTTTAAACGAAATCTAAAGCAAACAAGCACTGACAAACAAACAATGCAACAAACTGCAACCGCAAGAAAAGTTTGGGTGTCTTGCAAACACCAGCATGTTACACAAATTTGCTCTAGTGCTCCTTTAGTAGAAACAATTATTTCACAGAGTTTATTATATCATGCTGGTCTACAGGTTTTGGACTATCTGGACTATTCATGTCTAGTCTGCGATGGGCAAATGTACAAATAGCCTCTGTTTGTAATTATATACTTGCTAACTATATCACAAATAAATTTGTAAATACACTTGCACAAGCATGTACAAAAATCATTAAAAAAAAAACATAGGAAAAGATTTAAATTGGCATTAGAAAGATTTTATGAGAGTACGCACAATACGATCAGCTCTTTGACTCTGTACAATAGGGTCTGACTAGACAGCTGCTCCAGTTCAAGTAGCAATAGTTGGACTAACCATCTAACTACTGTTGGCACAATCTAAACATTATGCAATTCCATTCATGCTTGTCTTGCAACACTCGACCCACAAGCAACAGAAGCAACAGCAGCAAGGTGATCACTTGGTCACCACGGCAACACAGCAAATTCTTGAAATTTCAATCACCCTGTGGTGATAGCTGATCTATTACATTCTATGCTCCAGACTGTCGAGTTATCATAAAATACTGGAACAAGCAATATTATTGTACATACAGCACATGATTAATCAGTCTTAACGAAGATAATGATGAAATGTTGACAATGATAAAAAACTAAAGCATAAGGAAAAGATGAACGTGATGGGAGGAAAAAAAAAAGTTGATAGCAGTCACTACATTAGAGTTGAGACACAAAAGAGTACAGGACAGCACCAGTTAAAGATTTTTACACGAATGCCCAGAAGAATAGTTTGCACAATATACAAGCCAGACGTCAAAATTCTACAGAAAAATATGCACACGTGTGAATAATATGTGTATGAGTACATAAGGAGAGAGAGAGAGAGAGAAAGAGAGAGACAGACAGACAGACAGACAGTATGCAAACTTTTGTAATTCTAAGAAAATTGAAAGCCCCTTTGTGGAAGAACTTTTGAAATTATATTCTTCTCCCCCATGGCACAATGTGCCTGGTTGATGCCTGTTACTCCAATACCACTAACCATCTGGTGTAAACCAAGTGCAGTTCACCATCATGCACCTGTCTTTCCCTGCGTGAGTGTGTTTCTTTGTGTTGTATCGACCACTGTCCAGGGAATTAATGCACCATGCTCTTTGCCATGAAAATTCCCTCGCACAAAACTCACACTGAGCTGTCCACTACAAAAGGATCATGACACCTACTGTATGATAAGAAATCTATCTCAGAAGTATGAAAATATACATGCACTCACTTCTAAATGCATATGAAAAAGTAGATACTACTGCAAGTGTTATTGTCATACAAAGAATATGATAACATGATGCTCTACTCATGCTTTGTACAGGAGTTGGTGAATATATAAAAGGATATACATGTATATGATTTGATTCACCAATTCATAGCAGGTTTTATATATCATTGTACCCCTTCTCAAATCTATTGTAGGAGATTTATGTAGAGTGATGTGTATGAAACAAAATAATAAAAGAGAGAGAGAGAGAGAGAGAGAAAGAAAACCTCCCCACATATTTATATACCTTTCTTTCATAATTGCTATCATTCATTGTAGTATTTCAGAAGCTGACATACGAAATTGTCATATTTTGGTCATATTCCAGTGCCTTTTTTCATTGCAGAATTATCCAAAGCTTCTAATTGCATAGCTGACCTTCAAATTGGCATCACATTTGAGAATAATACAGCCAATATTTGTTTTCTAAATTGGCAGATTTTTAAAGATATTGTCTTTTTCCCCATTTGTGCAAGTTTCACAACTTAAAGGGATAGTATAGTACTGGCTGAGATGAGGATTTAGCTGTTGACTTACATACTCAGAAACCACTTTATGAAATGTTAAAGAGCATACAACTCAAAGAGAATACTGTAAAAGTGGAAATTTTCGCGGTGTTGAAATTCTCGCGCATTTCGCGCAACCAGAAACTAGCGCGAAAATAAAAGCATGTGAATATTTTCCTTGCCATATGTTCCTGTGCTTGATGTCTTGATTCTGCGGAATTAAAAACACGCGAAACTCTTCAGACTCCGCCAAGCGCGAAAATATCCACTTTTACAGTACAATTCAAAGTTACTTGATGAAAATTGACTTCCAAAGAGCTGAGATATCCAAAAACAAAGTAAAACGAGGTGGTCGTAAATGGTGGGTCTCATCTTTTGTTTTTGGATATCTCAGCCATTTCAAAACCAATTTTGATCAAATAAACCTTTAATTACTCTTAAAATTGTGCGCTCATTCATACTGCATTAGTGGTTTCTCATTATCTCACAAAAAAAGTTGGAAACCTGAAGCCTAATCTCATCAAATCTATATCATTCCGTTAAGCAGTTCCATTTAATTTCTCTTCAATACGGGATATGCCACAAAATTCAGAGTTGCCCATCAAAACAGGAAAAGATGAACATTTTTTGCTGCGAAATTACCACAGGATTTGAGAGGTCAAGCATCTACCATGCTGCAACTGGCGGAAAAGAATGTTGCAGAATTACAGTAAAGGGATTTGCCCCTTCCTCGGACATGGCAACATCCCATAGCCACAGCTGACAGGGTCATCCAGCGCGGTATCTTCCTACCAGCCATCAGAATCATACCACTATCACACGCTGCTACATGCATGGATACAGCAGTACAGATTTTCATCTTTTCATCCCAGTAAATCAATATACATGAAATCATATTGAAAAATAAAAGAAGTCACATGAACAAAACAAAGCGGTTTTCATTCAAAAAAATAAAAGATCAAAATAACCACACTTTGTGAATCACTGACATGATATATTCGATATTTCATTGTTGCCAACCCCAAAATTATTGCAGTATGCTCAGTCTGAGATTCTGGCAGTGAGTTCTATCTTGGCGGCCAGAAAGTTCGGCTTGACCGTCAGTGGACTCCTGGCAACAGGACTTGCGCACCGCCATCAGCTGTGCATGGAGGATGGAGACTTAACATTCCGGTCACTACCTGGACAAGTGTACCAAACATTCTTCCACAGGGCTCCACTCCTTGGCATCTAGCACCAAAATCCCTGGGGTCCATCCCAGTGACACACAGCAAAGTTGTCTGGACTGTAGGAGTCTCTTTGCTGTGTTGGGGTCCTGACAATTGCCTCTTCAATCTCCAGGTAGGCATGACGGCGCCCTCCTGCCATGTCCATGTGGATCCATCTCAACTCAAGCTTCAGGAACAGGACCAACCCGTACAGAATGCTCTCCTCTTTTCTTTTTCTGTTCTCTTTTTGCGTGTTACTGGCCAGTAGGTTTATGGTGTCTCTTGAAAAGTCAGGCACAAGCTTTGAGATTGGCATCCTGCATGATTTGACCCAACTCGCAAAGGATTCCCTCCTTTATGAGAACGCATCGCTGCAAATCACATGCAAGGCTGATGCATGGCTGATGCATCACTGAGGTTTATTTCTTTGTTCTTATGGTCAGAAAAACCCATTTCTAGCCTCTGCAGTTGCAAAACCCAATGCTGTTGCGGCCTGAGCCAAGCTTGGCACGACACGTTCGCAATGCAGTTACTGGCGTTGTGTTTATCACCTGCATCTCCTGATGAAAATGTCACATGAGTGCTGCTGCACGGCCAAAAGTCTGTTTAAAAATGGCAGGGATGTTCAAAAGAACAGGTTGCATCAGTTCAATTCAAAGTTCCCTCTTGAGGAACCAAAATGACCCATTCCCTCTGTTCAGACGGCATTTCCGTTTAAGTGCTGATGGCCTTGGGGAAGAAATCACAAAGAGAATAAGTTAATGTGTTACTGGTGGGAGAGGTGTTCATTCTTTCATTCAGTGTCTACACAATGCACAAAATACTGATCTCAAAAAAGCATGGGAGTAAATTTTACAGCCATCTTTTGACTTGTTTGGTTTTGTTCTTGTCTTTTTTCCCCACAACTCTGTCTGGTGTCTGACTTCTTTCCACTTCCTTCATAGGTATTTGGGAACATTGTGTCTTGCCCACTTGAGACAATTCTTTAATCACACGGGAAAGTAATATGAATGAATGACATATGCAAAAAGAAAAAGGAAAAAAAGATGAACAATTCAAACAGTGACACAAGGTATCAGTACTGACTTGTACACAAAATCTTGGAATTACGGCAGCAAAACTACATTCATTGCAACAATACACAAGTGTGAGGGCATGTTTTATTGTGTATGATATTGTTGCCACTGGTCACTTCATTAAAAAGTTAAAGACAAGAAAATCTTGCAGGTGAACTTTAATGACCTTTGACCCAAGTACATGACCACGGACACCACCATAACGTAATGATTCATTACGCATCTCTGATCCAAATTTCATCACTAATGGTTCCAAGGTTGTATAATCATTTGCCACCATTAAGCCAGTCTTTGTCAGATCGAAGTTTCGAAATAGCGTGCTATTTTGTGGTTAGGAAATTAGCCCGATGTCAAACTAACCCTCTAGATGTGCAATAAAGATGCAAGTAATGCGCTATTTGATAGGGAAAATTTTCCCTCAAATCTTAGTCGAGGTCATATTTGGGTTGTGTCTCCATCAGCCCGTAATTTTCTCGATCCCATCATACTGGAGAAACTACTTTTGAACAGCATACCGAGTTGAGTGTTGATGTAAAGTACATATGTGTCAATTTGAGGCTAATTTCCCCCATGGGCATGTTTTTGAGCTAATAAGACACCTTTTTCATAATATTGGCTATTTTTGGTCTGATGAACACACACCTATTGAGTGTTGGAAGTTAACATGGCACAAGAAATTCCTTTTGACCTTAGCGTGACTTTTAGACAGCACTATAGCACAAAGATCCCTAGACCGATAAATCTGCCTCTTGTTAACAATGTGGTTGGTAATACGGTCCGCCCCGAACAACACATTGGATATTTTTCATTCACTCTGCTGTGCGGACTTACCAAAAGCAGCAAGTTTTTGTTATAAGAGAGTACAAAAATTGGCATACATTCATTCATTCGTTCATTTATTTTTTTTTTTCCATCTCCAACAGAACTTGTAAATACATTTTTCTTTCCACATACAGTTGTACCTATATATACTCAAGAAACCAGTCAAGCTCTCCAAATTTCGTGATTTTATCCCTCTCATACACCATTTTGCATGCTTTATCACATAAAACAGCCTTCAAACTCTGCTCATTCACATCACCTAGAAACCGCTGAACCGGTATGTAAATACACAGATAAATTGCACAGTCCGCACAGTAACGTGAATGGAAGATATCTGTCTGTTGTTCGAGGCAAACCGTATTGCAGACCGTAGATTTTGAAACAAGAGGTCACCATACAGGAGGCGGATTTAACGGTCTAGGAGATCCCCACATGCACCTCAGACCCAACTTTGGTCACAATTTGAGTTATTTTTGGAAAGTTATTTGTCCCAAACTGAGCTGTCTAGAGTGGAGGGGAGGGGATGGGGAACAGGAGGTAGCTGGGAAGGAAGTGGAGAGGGCATACTGAGGAAGTTCTTCTGCCACATTTGCAACTTGCATACCCCATTCGATGAATCCTCAGTTCTGATTGGTTGAAATTGGAGGCACAGATTCAACAATTGGCTTCAGCACCATAGTACCCACAGTGCCCCATAGTATCAAACTCCCCTATTTCAGTTTGATGCACACATATGTACACCCGATGTAAACACATGACTCCCTTTAGTTTAGGAGGCGACTCTTGTCCGATGCTTACGCAATGCAAATGCTTATGGCAGTGCAGGTGTGTGAACTGGCTGCGCAATTGTGATGAATGAAGTAAAATGTAATTCGTTTTTTGTATACACATAAAACAAACATGGACTGCATTTATTGGGGGTGCTTTTAATATCGTTAAACGATGGGATCTCAACTTCATGTTATCATATGATTCTCTGGGCAATACTGTAAAGCTAGAAACATTTGTGAAATAAAACTTTTCCAAATTGGAGGCGACAGCCTTTTTGGTGGCATGAAACTTTTGTGAAAATTGCCACTGGCATTAAATGCACAGTGTACACAAAAACATTCTGTGCATTTCACTTTCACAAACCTTGGCTCCTCACAAAATTCGCAAAGCTTCACACACATACAAATTTATGTGTTCATCGTAATGCTAGCAATGCCCCAAAAGCAGTCCATACATGGTACCTGTACACCACAAACTAAGCAGTAGCTCTCTCAAATTCCTCAATGTTACCTCTGTACATAATACACAGCTTGTCCAGGAAATCTTCACGTGATTTGCCCTCCACTTCCCATCTTCGCAAATAGTGTTCACCGGGATTGGATTGCTTCCACACCTGGCAATCCTGATTAGCCTCCCGTAGGTAGTCTTGAGCTATCCTTATCCAGTCTCTCTGATCAACGCCCTCTGCAGTGAGCTTAGAGATAAGATCGCTGCATATTCTTGAGGAGAAGGCTGCTTTTATTATGATATCCTCTAGTATATCATCTCTGTCCATTTCACGCAGCAAGTCCATGAACTCTTCCAGTGATCTGCCCTCCGACTCCCACCTTCGCAGAAGAAGTGCAGCAGGATTGGATTGCTGCCAAACAGTGTACTCCTGATAAGTCACCCGTAGCTTGTCTTGGGCAATCATTCTCCAGTCTCTCTGGGCAGGGTCCGCTGCATTGAGTGCCTCGATGAGATATGTGCGTATTATGGCTGGGAAGACCTCCTCCTGTAAAGAGACACCAAACACAAACTTGGTCATTTACTTCACACAAGTTGATTTGACCCTTAAACAGCTTGAAGGGAGGTATTTTGAATCCCCTCCCCCCCCCCCCAAGCCTTTCATGACTTTTTGAGCCCCAAGTCTTATGCATCATGTGATATCAAATTTACCCAATTTGGACCCTCACAGTGTTTTACAATCACACACCCAGCAAAAAGTTAATTTTCCTGTATCATAACACATGAAATAGCGTACAGTGTATGCAATATGAGATGAATTATGTATGAATCATGTCTGTTAGTATGTCAGACTGTTTATCACACAAATTTAATATTTACTTTATTTGAATAAATATTAATGAAAGTCATGATCATGGTCATGGTCACATTTTCATTTATTTATTTTCATCCCTTTTCTGTAAGATAGTTTTGGTTTGTGAGGTTCCACAGTATGTACACTGATTGGGTTGATTCAATGCCACATTTGGCCATTTAAGCCAATATAATTTTTGCATTTCTTTGTTTTCCATTCAATAAAATGATTTCCAATGACACGATCCTTAACAGAGTGAATATGGTTTGCTCCTCTTTTTTTTATTATTGTTGTTGCTGTAAATATATGTCCTTTTTCAGTTTGAAGTTCACCTGTATTGTTCCTAGAAACTTCAAGTAAGTTCTTCTTTCATAGGAAATGTGCTTGTTTGTTTTTTTCAAACTGTATCATGTGTTGCCTTCTTTGTAAACGGATAAATTAAGTCACTGATAAACAGCCCTGAGGATGAATTTCTTTTGCCTGTATTGCACATAATGGCAAACAAGCAAATCAAAGTCCATAGAAACTAGCTGAGAATGGAAAAAATATATATATATGATTGCAAAAGTTTTCACTCTTAGAGAAGATTTAAACTGTTGCTTCAAGTAATAGCTATAACAGCAACTTGATTCAACATCAACTGCCATGATGATAATTACTACAAATCTCGAATTTAAATTGGCAACTGCTGTGAAGAATTGACATTTGTAACTTCCAAAAAAAGTTTTCGCCAGAATAGAGCCCCAGACCTTGATGTGTGAGAGATATAACCTATAGCATCAATCATGACCCGGACTCTGTAATAAGAGTCACTGCAAATGATCAGCCTGACAATTAATTTTTAAATACATAGCCCCACTCTCACCTGCAAAACACCTCTGCCTGTGTACGTTTCCATATACATGAAAAAGTGCACATTGCCAAACAATATTGGAAAAACAGACATTTTCATGCTTTTTGTGTGACATGAAACTAGTGCAAATTTTAAGTGCGAAAAGCTTATCGTTTCACTACATCATTATTTGTAGCTTTCCTCACATTTGCTGGTCCTGTAGTATGTAATGCAGGCTGATTATCTGTTACCATAGGATATGTGACTGCCCAGTTTGAAACCCACAAAAAGTCACAAATTGAGATTCTCTATAATGGACCAAAATATGTGATTTGGGCTAACTGACTCAGTTTGTCTTACCTGGGAGAGTAATCTTTTCTCTACTGACTGTAAAACTTTGGTGGCTTACAACAAAATCTAAATTGAAGGGATGGTACAATTTTGGTTGAGATGGGGTTTGGGGATTCCAATATTTTTTGATAATAATTTTTTGAGATAATGTAAGATAATGCAGATAATGATAACCTCTTGTGAAATATAAAGAGCATACCATTCTAAGAGGAACTCAAAGTTTATGTGATGAAAAATCAGTTTTGAACTGGCTGAGATATCCAAAACAAAGCAATCCTAATAATAGGGCTGCTTGTAAGTGTTTGCTCAATTATCAGTGACATGAACAACATGCAAGCTGTGACAGTCACCTTACCTAGTCGAGAACAAAGAATTAATTGCACAAAAATGTCCGTGTTTACAGTAATCATCTGATGGCCTACCGGTTCAGGTGCCGTGGGAGGTGCTCGATGTCCATTCATGGCCATTACATGGTGCACTGTATTGTTGCGTGCATGCGGTCCCCCGTTGGCCCCTCCGTTGGCAACCCCTCCGTTGGCAACCCCTCCGTTGGCAACCCCTCCGTTGGCAACCCCTCCGTTGGCAACCCCTCCATTGGCAACCCCTCCGTTGGCAACCCCTCCATTTTGTAGAAAAGGTTCTAGTTCGTACGGGATCTCATTCGGAGTCAAGATTGTGGGACATGGGGTCTGTGAGCTGATGGTTGACACCTGCCGCACCGGTTCTGGTTTAGTAACAACTGAGGAGCAAACACCAGGCACAACATAAAACAGACATGGGAGGGCCTAGTATATAGCACAGCTAAATACTCGCTAGATTCAAAATGGAAAATTATGAAGGAAACACAAAACAAACACTAAACAGTATCACTCAGAACTATTTCTACTCTTGTCACTGTATTTGTAAAACCAACACATCAAAATTTAGGATGCGTGTCACTGTATATATGCTAAGTTGAACTTGATCGGGTGCACACCCTCGGCAAGACATTCGCATACACTTCATATGCCCATGAAGCTGTTGGCTCTCTCGATGAGAGCTGCTTGCCCTTTGGATAACAGACAAGAACACTTGTACTTATTGGACATCATCATGACATTTTAGGTCTTCTGACAGGAGGAGAGCGAGGAAGGGGGCAGCAATGTTGTTCTTCTGCCAAAGTGTCGAATGAAAAAGATTTCTCTCTATCTGAGGCCTCAATCCTCTGGAAAGGTACTCTGAGCAATAGCAGATGTGTGCCTTGAAACCATGAATGAGTGACAACAAAGCAGCATCAGCCTTTACCTTTTCCACAGCAGTTGACGAAACCACATTCCACGGAACAAGCTGTACATCCACCTTGTCCTGCAGTAGCAACAGCAATAGGAGGAGAGAGGGAGATAGAAAGAGGGAAAGGGGAAAAGACATGATGATACAGGCAGTGTAATATCAGGCATGTCCAGCTGATGTCCTATAACAGTCTGCCAAGCGTCAGTGACAGGCTAATATGTGTCCAGGTTCTAGCTCTCTTTTAGCCCACTCCCCGAGCGGTATTTTCCATAGCAATAATACCTTCTGTAGCTCAATAACAGAAAGGGCAGCTTCGTGAATACCGCCCAGTATATTTTGGACGATTTGCATCAAGATCGCAACGCATATAATATGCATGGGCAGTTACAAGTTAAAAGAGAACATTTACCATTGGCTCTCTGAAGCGCCTGTCAACGGTACCAAGTGTGACCTACACATATAAGTATGAAGAGCGCATTAACGCATAAGCCACATTTGGACCCTATGCTTGTAACTGACAGGCTAGTGGGCAGGGACAATGAACCTCATTAGAACCAGCAGCGGTGCCAGAGTTGCCTTGCCCTTTTTTTTGTGGGCTTATGCGGATAGTGAACACAAGAGGGCGACATAAGAGGCTGATACGGACTAAAAAAATAAACAGGACAAGAGCCTTGTCTAGGGCTCTTCTAGCATTGGAATCACCCTTGGAGAGTATTGATGTAAGTCTCTGAAGCTTGTCGGCTCAAAGCTCATTAGCGAACTCACTGAACACTGACATTTTTGCATTTTGGGAATCAGATTAGCCTCCGATGGCCAGTGGAAGGGGAGCATTAAAACACAAAACATGACATGAATAAAGTCAATCATTCATGTAAAACAAGCATGGCGGCAATTGAACTCAAGACTTTGTATACTCTGGTAAGGAAAGAAGGACGCTGGGACAACAAAGACGATTTTACTCTTAGTGATTATCTGTTGGATAAAATCATACATCTTCTTCACAGGAGTCACAGTTGAAGTGTTACAGAATTGTATCCAAGTGAGAAATAGTGGAAAAGATGACTGCATATATGTCATAAAATTGCTGCAGAATTTGCCACATGCACAGTAGGTTTGAGAAGGGTCGACTGAAGGCAATGAAGGGAACATGACATGAAGCTACGTGCTTGATATTCTCTGCTATTTGGGGTACTTCCAGTATTTCTTGTGGTGAAATGTGATCAAAGTTATTTTTTCTCTCTCTTTTTTTGTTCAACACTACAAAGGTAAAAATCTGTAAAATACAAGAGAACCCCTTACCAGAACAACTGATCCTCTTCATTACTACACAGTACAAGAACACTGCAATGAGAACTGCAACAAAGAGACAATAACAATTCTATTAATTACAAATACTCGAATGCAACTTATCTCTCATAAACAAAATATCCTTTGACAGGACTATGGACAAGACACTGAATGCTATCACTGCTCATTGATAAAGATGCTAGATCAACATTACATTACTATCCACTTTATTTACATACTCTGGGTGAATTCACACATATATTTGTAAATCAGCAGCCACTGCAATCTAGTGAATGAATTGCCATCACATATCCAATTAAAGAAAACTACATGTTTTTCCCTTTGCATAAAAAAGAGTAAATGGCTAAAGTTGGAGTTTCTAATTAAGCATAGTTATGAGGATTGATTTACATGAAGATTTATACAAAAACATAGAAATGTTTCACCTCGCAGCAAAAAAGAAATAAAAAAGAAAAAAGGACTTCATACTGACAAATAACACTGCAACAGTCTGAAATAGTCTGGTCTGAATATTGATGTTACGCAAATATCTCTTAAGGTATACAGTTATCTGACATTAGACTGATGCGTCTAGTATGGCAAGTAAACGTATATGATCTCCAGTACTGAGGGTGGTCTTACCAATAATGAAAGCTCCTCCAACACAACCACAGATGATTTTCAAAGTTGTTCCTGTATCGTTATTTCCATCTGTCTCGGAAGGTGCTACATTTGGAGTAGGGATGACTGAACAATACAAAAGGAAAAAACAAAGATGAGTTCCGAAACACAAAGAAGATTAAAAGGTTAACAAGATGTACCAATTAATGTATTTGTGACAAAAACTGTGATTTCTCATGCATTTATATCCATGCAGTGCACACTACAGATGGGATACATATTAGTATGGTACGAGTTAGAGTACTGCAGTGACACACTGACACATACACACACGCAAGCACACACACACACACACACACACACACACATTCGGGCCACTAACATATTTGTATTTGAACCTTTGGTGGCCAGAAAAAGAAATACAGTATAACGATATAAAGAGAAAGTATACCGATATAAAGAGAAAGCATTTCGTAATTCAGTTGCTCAATCAGACAGGCCACTAAAAGAAAGCTTTTTTGGGAAATTTGGTGCCGTTGCATCAATTTCAGTGGCCTCGGGCAACTGCTAATGTCAGCCCTGCATAGTATTGAAAACTCCCATACAAGCTACTTGCTTGCACCACAACTAACTAACTAACTACACATGGTGAATTGTTGGTTTAAACCTTCCTTTCTGGGACTTCCACCATCACCTTCTTGTTTCCCCTTTATGTTCATCCTCTACCTATTATATTACGTATGCCATGCATATAACATAATGGGAAGAGGAATCGTGTGGATGTTTTACACAAAAAAGTAACAAGTAAGATGAAAGTGCATAACGCATCAGGACAAGGAGACTAAGAGGGCATCAGGCTGGCCGGTAAAGTGATGGTTTGTGCCATTGAAGGTAAAGAAAAGGGTACCATCATACAGATGATGACTGGCGGGGATACATACAATATTTGTACCAAACATAACATACAATTGTACATAACATACCAAATGTTCCACCCGAAGGGTTTGCAATGCTATTGAGGGAGGTTATAAGT